>NC_089490.1:216355189-216532005 GCF_036850765.1 Saccopteryx bilineata | reverse complement strand
ACAAGGCTCATGTGAGTGGTGGTCCACCTTTCCCCCCACCCCCTTCTTTGAGCAAAGCTATCTCCTCTCCTGGGCTCAAGGTCTGAGTCTCATCACTGTCCCTCTGAGCTTTGGTATGCTCATCTATAAATGGAACAAATAGCAATGCCTAAACTCCCTTGCTCATGGACTTAGATGTAAATTAAGAGCACTAGAACGTGAAAGTGCTTTCTAAAGTTTGGGACAAACTAAAAAGGCAAATTCTGATTATTTTGTTCAAGAGGAAATATAGATTGGTGCTTACATGTGTGGATTGTGGCTTCAAAGGGTCAGGGTTTGAATCTTAGTTTGGTCTCTTACCAGCTGTGTGACTTTGAGTCAGTCACTGACCCTCTCTGTTCCTCTGCAAATCAACATTAGTTAATTTGTTTAACTCTTATTTATCAGGTAGCTAATTATGTCCCCGGCACTTTGGGGGGGAATGTGGTTTATGTCAGCGAAGAAGACAAAGCCAGAACCCTGCTTTAGGGGGGTTTGCATTCACCTGTCAGGAAACAGGCAATAAACACTAAATATAATAAATAAACAGACAAGTAAACAAATGATGCAGAGTGTTCCAGGTGGTCAGGGCTTTGGGAAAAGGAAAGCAGAGCAGGGGGAGTCTGAGTGCCAGCCGTGGTGGGCAGTCGCCCTGTGGCAGAGGGCACCAAGGAAGCCTCGCAGGAGAGGAGAACTGCAGTGAAGACGAGATCAACTGACACATGAAAAGCCTAGAGCAGAGCCTGACTCGGCAGCATTTTGGGAGTGCTAGCTGCCATTCTCATTGAGCCACAGAGCCACAGGAGTAGCAGCACCAAGAGGAAGAGATGGTGAAGGGGAGGACAAAGTAGGGGTGAGGGAGGGGAGGCCGCAGGGAGTGGGCCTCAGGCCTGCAGTGGGGGAGGTTGGACCCCCTGCTGACTGAGAACCCTTTGGGCCGGAAAGCTGATCACAACTGAGAGCAAACAACAGTCTTTGCCTAGAAAATGACCCATGAAATCTGAATATGTCCCTGTGCTGTCCACGTGTGCAAAATGGGGAGGGGCTTGTTTACCTGCACAGCCCAACCCCCGCTGGTTGGGGCCCGTTCCTGCAGGGTTTCTCCAGCACTCAAGCCACAGCTTCCCCTGATGACTGGACTTTTATATGAGGCCTGTGTCAACACAAAGGGACATGCCCACTGTCATAAAATGCAACAGAACAAAACAAAATCAGCCCCCCCCCCCAAATAAAACCCCCTACAAATACATGCCTCAGCCTGGGACTGGGTGTTTTGCACTTTGCTCACATAGATGTTTTCTGTGGACCTTTCAATCCATTTCTTTGTTGAAATTTGCAGACATGGATGACTCTCCAGTCTAAAGGCTGCAGGGGTCATTGGAACACGTCTGGCTAGCAGGCACTCAGTAATCACCTTTCACCCTTCACGAACTATTTCAGGGTACACAGACGCGAGTACGCTATCAGACATGGCTCCTGCAGGTGCGAGCTTGATGACCACCATGCTCTGTCTCTTGGCCTGTACTGGCCAGCACACTGCTAACCGGGTGTATATACACCCCTTCCACCTCCTCATCTACAGCAAGAGCACCTGTGACCAGCTGGAGAAGCCCAGTGCCAAGATGCCCAAAGACCCAACCTTCACAGCTGTCCCCATTCAGGCCAAGACGTCCCCGGTAGATGAGGAGGCCGTGCGGGAACGGCTGGTGCTGGCCGCCCAGGAGCTGGAGGGTGAAGACAAGATGAGGGTGGCCACACTGGGGCTGCTGCTCAACTTCATGGGCTTCCGCATGTACAAGACGCTGAGCGAGACACAGACTGTGGCCAGCGGGGCCATCCTCTCCCCAACAGCTCTCTTTGGCACCCTGGCCTCCTTCTACCTGGGAGCCTTGGACCCCACGGCTCACAGACTGCAGGTGTTCTTGGGCGTACCTGAAAACGACCAGAGCTGCACCTCCCGGCTGGATGGTTACAAAGTCCTCTCTACCCTGCAGACCATCCAGGGCCTTCTGGTCCTGCAGGGCGGGGCTCGCAGCCAGGCCAGACTCTTCCTGTCCACGGTGGTGGGCCTCTTCACAGCCCCTGACCTGCCCCTGAAGCAGCCCTTTGTGGAGGGCCTGGCTCCCTTCGCCCCCGTCACCCACCCACGCTCTCTAGACCTGTCCACAGACCCCGAACTCGCCGCTGAGAAGATCAACAGATTCATGCAGGCCGTGACAGGGTGGAAAATGGGCAGTCCCCTGACAAGAGTCAGCCCAGACAGCACCCTGCTCTTCAATGCCTACGTCCACTTCCAAGGTAAGGCAAGGCTTCTGGGTGGAGTCTGCTCCCAGGCCAGTGCCAAAGGATGGCAGTTCTCTGTCTCCATGGCTTTAATGTTTAACCTTTCAGTTGAGCAGGGCCTGGTCTTGGAGGTGTGCAGGGTGGCAGACATGACAAAGTGTCTGGGGGCCACCCTCAGGGAGGATGAGTGGGGCTGAGTGTTGGTTGGGCAGCTGCCTGCCCACCTGCTGCCTCCTCTTGGCGACCACTATACCAAACCTTTTCATTCAGCCCTTCATTTCCCATGATGCAGTGAACAGTTGTCACTCCCTTCGTTACTGGTGAGGAGGTAGAAACTCAGAGAAACAAAGTGACTTGCTCAAGATTGCCCAGCCGTGAGCAGGGGACCCAGAATCCAAACCCACATCTCCTGACCCCCACAACCCATCTCCTGCTCAGATGGGCTGCGTTTTTCTTTCTTGAGAAAATCACTAGTCCATGTGAAAATAACCAGTTTTTTGTTGTTGTTCAAATCACTTTCACATTGGGAGGGTTAATGCCAAGCAATCTGCACTACACAGGTGGCTCATTCATTCAACAAGTAATCATTGAGAACTTACTACATGTAGGATGCTGAGCTGGGCATCTTGGGGCCACAAAGGAAGGGTGCGCAGGCCCTGACTACTGGTTGTTAAAGTTCAACGGGGGAGACAGATCCTGTGGGCAAATGCCTCACCACAAAGCTGCAGGTCCGAGTCCTTATGAAGGAACTCTGGGGACTCAGTCACTCAGAAGAGGGGGGAGGTGGTCACTAGGGAGAGGACAGAAGGCCTGTAGGTGACAAGGAAAGCCGGGCTTCGGTGAAGAGAAAACTGTGAGCAAAAGCAGCCACGCTCAGGGTGAGAGGTGAGAGCAGGATGTTAGGACGGGAGACGGAGACCAGTGGAAGGCAGGACTGGAAAGAGGGGTCGAGGCTAGACTTTGAGACTCTGTGTGTCTGGGAAGGTTGGAGTTCTTTGGCGGCAGGTGTCCAAGTGGACAACCATTCTACCCAGAGGTCATCCTGATGACCTGTGCTGTGTGCACTGGAGACTGAGGGTCCTTGGGAAGGTTTGCAACAGTCCAGGCAAACTCTCTGGGCAACACGCACTAAGGTAGTGAGTGACTCTGTGATTGCAAGCTGGGGGAGGGGGACTGGGGGGCGCTGCATTCAAGGGACATTGATGAGGTTTGATCAAGATGAGCAACCTCATGGGGGACAGGGAGCCAAGTAAGCCATCAGTTGAAGAAAGAGCTGTGGAGAGAGAGGTTAAAGAGAGCACAATCACTTTCTCGCTCTGGTAAGATGCAGGAAGTTTACAAAACCACACCAGGAAAGGACCTCTGGTGGTCCCTGGGTGCAGGAGGGACAAGGCAGACCCGGATTGCTCATGTCCCAGCTCTGACAGGTGTGGGAGTGGAGTCCAGCACAGGAGCCACCCAGCTGAGGGTGGCCACACCATGGAGGGCGGAGGGAGCCGTAGGCTGGCGTGCCATCCCTAAGAGGGGCCCTGGGAGGAGAGCTCACTGAGAAAGCCGTGTCCCCCAAAAGGCAAAGTGAGGGAGCTGCTGGTGTCAGAAATGGGACCTCACTTTAGAGAAGTGCCTGTGCACAGGATGCCATGAGGTAGAGCTGGACAGGAAGGCGAGAGAGGCATAAGGGGGAGACGCAGAAAGGCAAACCATGCTCAGGACCTGGGTCTTGGGTGCTGTCCTGGCTCTGCATGGTTCAGCCCTCTGATCTCGGGCCCTAAGCTTCCCTTGCCTCAGTTTCCATCCCATGGCGATGACACCTGTTCCTGATCCACAGTGTATCCATTTGTGAAACGAGCAGGCTGTGTCGGGAACTTCAAGTCCCTTTCAGTAATCATGTCCTGTTACCACAACCTCCGTGCTCAGTTGGGTGTTTCTAACTAGTGCGGACTGGGGATTTGGAAGCCAGGAGCTCGGAGTGCCCTTTGCCCAGCACTTGTTGTCACCTGGAGCCCAAGTACTGTCCCTGGCAGGCTCCACATCCGTTGACATAACCTTGAGAGATTGACTTAACCTTCAGACAGATGGGGATGGTGCTCTCAGATGAGCAGAGGGGAGAGGGCAGCCCCCTTAGTTCAGATTCTTGCGTCTGTTTGTTTTAGTTTGTTAGTGGAAAAAATTTAGTCTTTTTTCCCCCTCTAAACTAAAAAGCCTCCTACCAGGCCTGTGAGGCAACCCTGAGGAATCGAGGAGAGTGTATGAGAAAGGTCACCAAAGCTTCTTTTCTTTAAAAAAAGAAAATTTATTGGGATGACATTAGTTAATAAAATTATAGAGTTTTCAGGTGTACAATTCTAATAATACATCATCTGTACATTGTATTGTGTGTTCACCACCCCAAGTCTCCTTCCATCACCATTTATCCCATCTTTTACCCTCTACTACCCTCACCCCCTTACTTTCTGCTAATCACCACACTGTTCTCTGTATCTATGACTTTTTCTTTTTGCTGAATCCCCCCACCTTTTCCACCCAGCACCTCTACTCCCTCCCCTCTGACAGCTGTTGGTCTTTTCTCTGTATTTATGAGTCTGTTTCTGTTTTGCTTGTTGTTCATTTTGGTCACTGGATGCCACATAAGAGTGAAACCAAATGGTACTTGTCTTTCTCTGCCTGGCTTCTTTCTCTCAACATAATGTTCTCCAGGTCCACCCATGCTGTCGCTAAGGGTAACCCTGATGCTTCTTGTCTCTGCACCTTTGCTTGAGCTGCTCTTGTCAGTCGCCGAAGCTCTCTGGACCCAAAGGACAAGGAGACTCTGGTCTGCTCTCCCTTCTCACAAGACCCAGGGACGACAAAGCCGGTCCAGCTCCCTCCCACTAGGAACCCTGTCCTTTCAACTCCCGCCTGCTTGGCTCTGTAGTCCTGAGTCAGTGAGAAGGAAGAGGATTCTTATTAATTAATTTATTATAATTATTTTTCTTCTTTTCCAAGTGAGAGGAGAGGAGATAGAAAGACAGGCTCCCGTATGTGCCCTACTGGGATCCACCCTGCAAGCTCACTAGGGGGCGATGCTCTGCCCACCCGGACCATACTCATAACCAAGCTATTTTTGGTACCTGAGGAAGAGGCTTCATGGAGCCATTCTCAGCGGCCTGGGGCTGATATACTTGAACCAATTGAGCCATGCCGTGAGAGGGAAAGGGGAGGAAGAGAGAGAGAAGGGGGAAGAGTGGAGAAGTAGATGGTCACTTTTCCTGTGTGCCTTGACTGGGAATCGAACCTGGGACATCCACATACTGGGCCAATGCTCTACCACTGAGTCAACCGGCCAGGGCAGAGGACTCTTTTTAAACCACCTCTACTCAGACTCCCCAGTGCCAGGTGCCCAGGGGCTGACTCTTCCTCAACTTCACTCTTCTCCTTAGAAACAGCACAAAATGGGCCTCTCAAGGCAAAGGGGAGGACTCAGGGGGAGGAAGTGTGCCAGGTGGGGCATCAGGATAGAATCTTGACTGCCAGCCTGTCATGGTGAGACCCCAAGTGACAGTGCCCGCAACAAGAGTTTGCCTATAGCTCAGCTCTGCAACTGCCTGCCACCAGCCTTGCTGCTGGGCGAGGACATAAGGCTCAGCCCTGCTCCAGGCCCATCACAGAGGGTGCACATAGCACATGAGCTCAAGTCCCCTGGTCACACCTGTGCTGTGTGTCTGTACCCAGGGCAGGGGCTCCTGAGAACTGTAGCCTTCATTCCCGGAGGGGAGTGCCCAGCTCTCACTCTATGACTGAGACAGGGAGAAAGGACACGTGTGGACACCAGCAGCCTCTGTCACACCTGGCGCTGTCGGCAGATTAAAACACGAGCAGGCACCAAGGATGTTTGGGGCAGTGAAACGATCCTTAATGATACTGTGATGGTGGACACATTTGTTCAGACCCACAGAAGGTACCACACCCAGAGCAAACCCTGATGTAAACTGGACTCCGGGCAACAACGATATGTCACTGCAGGTTCATCAGTGTTGTGGGGGGGGGGGTAGTGTTGATAGGGAGGGAGGCTATGTGTGTGCAGGGCTAGCAGGTCCATGGGAAATCTTTGTACCTGCCTTCTGATTTTTCTGTCATCCTAAAACTGCTGTAAAAAGTAAGCTTATTCAAACAAACTAACTGAAGCATGCCAGACCACAGGGCTCAGGCCAGGACAGTTCAGGGGTCAGTTTGCCCCCTTAGTTACTAGTAGGGTAGGTTTCCTTAAGCTCTAGTAAGATGAGCTTAAGGAAAGGGACAGATGTACAGTCTCAGGCTGGTGCCTGGCCACTCTGTCTTTCCCACTGGCAGTTAGCATTTCCTTAGTGAACCCATGGTGGCTGGATTTTTCAGGAGGAGACTCTGATGGGCCCTTGGCCTGTGCACTGGCCTGGGCTGGACTGTGCTGGGGCAGGCAGGCAGGAGCCAGGCCTCTGGGGTCTGCCCCCCAGCTCGACAGGCAGCCCTCCCTGAGCCTACTTGTCTGCCTGGGCCCGGCTGACTCTTCCCTTGTCTCTGTCTGGGTCTCCAGGACAGATGAAGGGGTTCTCCCTGCTGGCAGGGCTCCAGGAGTTCTGGGTGGACAATACCACCTCTGTGTCCGTCCCCATGCTCTCGGGCATGGGTACCTTCCATCACTGGAGCAACGTCCAGAACAACCTCTCCATGACCCGGGTGCCCCTCAGCGAGAATGTCGGCCTGCTGCTGATTCAGCCCCACTGCGCCTCAGCCCTGCAGGAGGTCGAGGCCTTCACCTTCCAGCATGACTTCCTGACATGGACCAAGAACCTGTCTCCCCGGTACGGCCCCTGGGGAACCGGTCAACCTCCGAGCTGTGGGGATGTGGGGGGGCACACAGGCGCTGGTGTGGGCCAAGCCCTGGACACAAAGTGGGGACAGTCCATGGGGGCCTCTGTGGCTCCAGAGCAGAGGGTCGTGCACCCACCCTCATCTCTCCACCCGTTTGCTGGCCCACGGCTCCATGCACTGATTTACTGTCTTTCTGGGTGCGGGGGAGGTGACTGTCCTTGGGCTTATATTCACCCCTGGTTTTGAGGGGGCGCAGAGCACATTTCAGTTTGCCCATTGATCAAGTGAAGGGCCTTTCTGACACCAACCCAGACACCTGCAGCTTGAGCTAAGAGCTTCTTGGGGGCTGACTTCCCAGGAGGGTTTTGGACCCTCTGAGTGAACTGGGGCAAGCCTTCCTCGGGGGCTGCCCTTGACTCCAGACCCCCCGGTCTGCTGCTCAGGTTGTTCATTCCTCTTCCCAACGGTGGTGAGAATAAAACAATCCCTCTCCTTTGGGGCAGCAGACTTGGCCCACAGGCCAGGTCAAGAGTCTGCACTAAAGGCACAGGGGTCTCCTTGGGTCAGCTCTTTTTTTAAAGTTATTTTTTATTGTGGTAATCACATAATCAAATTTAGCATTTTGGTGATGTTTTTATTGATTGGATAGAGACAGTGGAAAGGAGAAAGAGAAAGAGAGAGAAACATTGATTTGTTTTCCACTTACTTATGCATCGTTGGTTGATTTGTGTATGTGCCTTGACCGTGGATTGAATTTGCAACCTTGCCATATCAGGACGATGCTCTATCCAACCGAGATGCACAACGAGGCCCCATTTCAATCATTTTTAAGTGTACAGTTCAGTGGCATTAAGCACATTCACATTGTGGTACAACCATCACCATCAACATCTCTAATCTTTCCATCTTCCTGAACTGAAACTCTGTCTCCATTGAACACTAGTCCCCTCTCCCCCCGGCCCCCAACCCCAGGTACCCAGCGTTTTCCTTTCTGTGTCTGTGAACTTAACTCCTCTAAGTGCCTCACATAAGTGGAATTTACAGTATCTCTCCTTTTGTGACTGGCTTATTTCTCTTTGCATAAGTCCTCAAGGTTCATTCACGTTGTAGCAAGGGTAAGAATTTCCTTCCTTTCTAAGACTAATACTCTGTTGTATTTATAGACCACATTTTGCTTGTCCATTTGTCTTTCAGGGGAAACTTGGGTCATCTCCATCTTTTGGCTGTTGGCCAAGGGTATGTGACAGCTCTTGTGAGGTTCTGGGATGTCAACTGGCAATAGCAGGGCTCTGGGGACGCTGAAGGGAGCAGGGCTTCCCAGGGAGTCAGCCTGTGCTGTCCGGAGGCTGACAATGCATTCCTCCTCCCCACTCCCTCCATGGGAGTCTCTCCATCCTGAACACCACCAGATGGTGGCTAGTCAGACCCAATGCATTATTTTTGAAAGTAGCATTTTATCCAAGTCACATTCAAGTCACCTTTACTGTAGCTCACCCAACACAGAACAAAGAGCGGAGGATTCAGACAACCATCCGGAGAGTACTGCTGTTAAATGTTGTGCGTCTTTCTCACAGTTTTCAAGGGACATAAAAATTTGTTGCAGAAAGTTTTCCC
Source organism: Saccopteryx bilineata (assembly GCF_036850765.1). NCBI lineage: Eukaryota > Metazoa > Chordata > Mammalia > Chiroptera > Emballonuridae > Saccopteryx > Saccopteryx bilineata. The sequence continues at coordinate 216,523,263 of NC_089490.1, read as the reverse complement.
AAGATGAGCTAGCTGGGTGAGGGAAAATGTCTCCTCCAGCAGACACGTGTGCCATCTGGCTTCCCACGTCTTTGGCAAACCTTTTCTAAATATGGGTCACCTCTGCAGGACCATCCACCTGACCATGCCGCAGCTGGTGTTACGAGGGTCCTACAACCTGCAGGACCTGCTGGCCCAGGCCAAACTGCCCACCCTGCTGGGCGCCGAGGCGAACCTGGGGAAAATCAGCGATGCCAACCTCAGAGTCAGACAGGTACTGTGAGGCCCATGCCTGCCTTGGGTCTGTGTGTTCCCGGGTGGGCGGTATACATGGAAGAGACATAAAGGAAGCTTCTGGAAGGCGGGGTAGGGCAGTAGGGAGAGGAGAGCATGGCCAGGTGAGTGTTTGCCCAGGGTGGGAGAGACATGACTAGAGCTTTCTGGGGCTTTCTAGAGACAGGTGGAAGGCAGAAAAGCCTTCCCCACCCCATACCTGAGCTAGCCTGGGTTCCTCTCCAAATCCTACAGCAGGGTCGGGGCCAGGAAGCTATGTGCCCCCAAGCCCAGGGCTTGCCTTATCATACAGCTCCTGGCTTCAGGGAAATGCCCCTCAGTGGACAATGCACCTCATCAATGAGAAGGGGCTGGCGTGCTCTGGGCTCTGTGCCCAGTGCTGGGGAGAAATAGGGTCATCCCCAGTCCTGGCCTTGAGAACACTGTTAAGAGGACAGGAGTGCTCTGTGCTCAATGAGGGGATGACCCAAGCACTGATGGGCCATGGCAGAGGGGCAGGGGCTCTGCCCGGGACAGCAGGGGGAAGATGGAAGCAGGTGGGTCTGAGGGACAGTTTGGGAAGGAGCCCTCATGTTGTGATGAGTGAGAGTCGATGAGGGCATGCAGGCACCATGCATCATCTAGATAGGCTAGGCTAGGGGTGTCTCCCAGCAGACAGCTCTGTCCAGTCGTCCTCGGGCCTGCAGAGCTCATAGAAGCGATCCCAGTGTTTGCTGCTTTGCAGGTGCTGAACAGCATTCTATTTGAACTCAAAGCAGACAAGGGAGAGCAGCCCACAGAGGCTGCCCAGCAGCCGGCTGGACTCGAGGCCATGGAGGTGACCCTGAACCGTCCATTCCTGTTTGCCATCTATGATCAAGATTCCACTGCCCTCCACTTCCTGGGCCGAGTGGCCAACCCGCTGAGCGCAGTGTGAGGCCAGCCTGCTGTTGACACATGGTCACCATGGACGAGAGCAACAAGCACACCAGCACTAAATAGTCACCACTGTCTTCCACTTTCCTTCTGATTAGTCAGTGTGGAGCTGGAAAGCAGCCGTTTCTCCTTGGTCAACGTGGCATTGTGCACACAAGCAGCAGAACCATGGGCGAGAGCCTCCAGGCTCAGGTTTATCTTGGGGAGTGTGGAGGAAGCTGAGAACCAGTGCTCAACACAAGACAACTGATCTGGAAAGAGTTTGCATAGACCTGTTTCCTTTTGAATTGAAAACAGAGTAGGGTTTTAAAATTAAGACGTTTTTCACTGCCCTGGGTCTATATGTAGCTTATTGAACGTGAGCCCATGACCTGCCTGCAGTGTCCATAAAGCCTCACTTGTTCTTGGTTTCTCAGTTTCTCTTGCCCACATTACTTGTGATTTTTGGAAAACACATGCATCTAAATGTATGTTAGAAAGTAGCATCATGGCTAATTTTCCTGTGTTATTAATAAATGTCTTGTAACAATAAGTAAAAAGGTTAAATTCTCTTTCACTCAGCAGAACAGCCACACAAACCAACATGCGTTTTAGGACTCTGAGCCGTATTTTGGATGGCATTTCCATGGGAGGCATGGGCTTGTACTTAGACATCATTTGAAGATGTTGAAGATGGTATCTTTTTCTGGACCCTTCCTTCCTAATAGCAGTGACCATGTGTGTGACAGGCAGGCAGGCCTGGGGGAAGCCCTATGTACCCCCCCCATGCAAGAATGAGGCTGACGGGTGCTTCATTCCCAGGGCACAGGGTCCAGCTGTCACTCATTGTGCCTGGGAAGCAGAAGAGAGAGAAATCTTTCCATCTGACCATTTCTATCTGTTCAACGTTCCTGCCTGTTCTCAGTGGGATGAGGCCCCTACCTGCAAATCTCAGGCAAAGCCTGAGGTGGGGGTGGGCACTGGCAGGCCCAGCTGCTCAGTGAGGATTGAGGATGCAGCTGAGGCACAGGACACACTTTCTCCTCCCTTCCCTAAGGATTGAGTAACCCAGCAGGCAAGGTAATGCAGCAGCTCCCAGTAAGAGCTGAGGAGCACATGACACGGGGTTGGGGCTAGGAGGCACCTGGGGTGGGAGTGGGGATGGCCCTTTGCAGAGGTGACCAGAATATGGTTTTCTGTATGTGGTCTCATCAGCTTGGGCAGAAGGGGCCCTGTTCTCCTTGTGCAGTAACTGACCTGCAACCTCGTGCCCAAGCCTCAACTGCCCCAAGGCATGAAGTTCGACCAGAGTGTGTATGGAACAGGTTTCCTCTTCTGAGGCCCAGAATCACACAAAGCAGCAATGACTTTGCCTTCCCATTCCCACCCACACCTCTAGACTGGAACCTACCTCCCTAGCTTTGGCGTTAGGGGGACAGATGTTCCTTCCCACTTCTGTGGGTGTGACCAGGTCTGACAAGGTTTGCGCTCTGCCCTGCCAGACACATCAGGGCAGTGGCAAGTGCTCAGAGGCGGGTTCCAGAGAAGAATGGGCTGGCAGGAAGCCCAGTGCCAAAACTTACTGCTGAGTGACCCAGAGCAAGTTCCTTTACCTCTCTGCCCAGACCCTTTATAAAATGGGAAATGCTTGAATGAATGAATGAGTAAACACCGTTATGACACTCAGCCCATAACAGGATCGTGACCTGTCTTGTCTAGAAGCCCTGTTCCAAAATGTACTGCAGGAACAGAGGTGTTTACTGTGGGTCACCGTGGGTGCATGGATAAGGGCTCCCAAAGATACCCAGATCCTAATCCCTGGAACCTGGCACTATGACCTTATACAGCGCAGGGGCTTTTGCAGATGAGATTAAATGAGAGACCTTGAGGTGAGGACAGGTCCTGAGTTATCTGTGTGCAATCAGATGTTCCTTGTAAGAGGAAGGCAGAGGGAGCATGGAAGACAGTGAGGAACAAGATTATGATGCAGAAGACAGGGAGAAAAGATGATGTCCAAACAGAAGTATATTTTGGTATTCCTACCGTTAGCGGTGACAGCTAAATATCATAAGGGAAGGAAGCCGAGGGAGTCAGGCATTGAACATTATAAACTAGGGAAGAGGGAATAAAATACAGTGTGCCCATAAAGTCATGGTGCACTTTTGACCAGTCACAGGAAAGCAACAAAAGACGATAGAAATGTGAAATCTGCACCAAATAAAAGGAAAACCCTCCCAGTTTCTGTAGGATGATGTGGCAGCATGTGCGCATGTGCAGATGATGACGTAACACCATGTATACAGTGGAGCAGCCCACGGCCATGCCAGTCGAGATGTGGACGGTACAGAGGGAAGTTCAGTGTGTTCTGTGGCTCGCTAAATTCGATTCTGTGACCAAAGTGCAACGTGAATATCGGCACGTTTATAACGAAGCGCCACCACCTAGGAATAACATTACTTGGTGGGATAAGCAGTTGAAGGAAACCGGCAGTTTGGTGGAGAAACCCCGTTCTGGTAGGCCATCAGTCAGTGACGAGTCTGTAGAGGCTATACGGGATAGCTACCTAAGGAGCCCTAAAAAATCTGTGCGTGAGCCCACATCGAACTGCACTGAATAGGTATGAAACTGAGAGTTTTCTTTTTATTTGGTGCAGATTTCACATTTCTGTTGTCTTTTATTGCTTTCCTGTGACCAGTCAAAAGTGCACCATGACTTTACGGACACACTGTAGTAAGTTAATAAAACTGGAAAGAGGCCCTGGCCGGTTGGCTCAGTGGTAGAGCGTCGGCCTGGCGTGCAGGAGTCCTGGGTTCGATTCCTGGCCAGGGCACACAGGAGAGGAGCCCATCTGCTTCTCCCCCTCTCCCCCTCTCCTTCCTCTCTCTCTCTCTTTTCCCCTCCCGCAGCCAAGGCTCCACTGGAGCAAAAGATGGCCCGGGCACTGGGGATGGCTCCTTGGCCTCTGCCCCAGGCGCTAGAGTGGCTCTGGTTGCGACGGAGCGATGCCCCGGATGGGCAGAGCATCGCCCCCTGGTGGGCGTGCCGGGTGGATCCCAGTCGGGCGCATGCGGGAGTCTGTCTGACTGCCTCCTGGTTTCCAGCTTCAGAAATACAAAAAAACACACACACAAAAAAAAACTGGAAAGACTGCTTCAGCAGGAAGTTACAGCATCCCATTTACTAGGAGGCTATAGCATTCACAGTTTCAAACACCCCAGGGCATTGTCCCACTAAGGGGATTACCCTCTGCATCCCCCATTTAGGGAGGAAGAACCAGTTTTTCAACCTCCCTGGGGTATAACTGCTCCATTCCCAGACCACAGTGGGAGGTGCTCTTGTGCTTCCATGTTGAGGTATGCACAGTAGAAACCAAGATGGCAGAAACTGAGGCTGTCCATCTAACCTAGAAGAAAGATCTGCATGGTTAGTGGAACTCACAGAAGCCTACAGAAGATTATGAAGCTGATTGGTTTTGAAAAAAGCTAGTCCTTCCCAGCCTGAAATAATATAAACACAAACTTAACAAAGAGACTCTCTCTTCCCTCTCTCCTTTGGAAATACGAGCTCATTCCATTTATTTGCTACAATCTTTAAGCAGCCATGCAGCTCTAATGGCCTCCTGGGGCTCAGCAGTGGCACAGCTACAAGTGGACAGCACCTATGCTGGTCAGGTGAGGACAGGGACAAACTGGATCGAACCATGACACAGAACATCTGGACACTAATCTTTGTATTGCACCTACTGAGGACTAGGCTGGACTTTTTCCATGGTGGGACAGAAGGAGATGAGACATTGGGAACCTGTGGGCAGCCCTCTATTTCAACTCCATTAAACCTTACCAAGCCACAATCTCCCACACCTGAGTCCTTTGGAATGCTTTCCCTGCGACTCTGTAAAAGAACACTATTTCCATTGGCAACACCACAACAACTGCAAATGAAAAACAGTCCAAATATGTGTTGACTATCAGATTCAGAGCTGCTCTTCCAACCACCCCGCATATAGACTTCATTCAACAAATATTTGTATGATGGGTTATGACAATGTGTCACTGTAGGGTCATCAACTGTCACAAATGTCCCACTCTAGTGAGGGATGTTAGTCATGGCCTCCCCTATTTATTTAGCTATGCTTTGGAGAACTGTAATCTAATATTGTACATGTGTGGGGCCAAGGGGCATCAGAGTATACGATACATCATCTATCATCAGCCAGAGTCCACCCTTTACACTACACTTCACTCTTGGTGTTGTACACTCAAAAGGTACCAGCTGAGGGCACAGCTTTGTGCTGGGCGTGGGGACACAGCAGGGAGCCTGAGTCACCACCTATGATGTCATCCTGAAGTTGCCCTTAATGACACAAGACACCACTGCCACGGTGCAGCTAAAAGGAGAGAACATTTGTTTCTCTACCTAGCAGGCTGCCTGGGCTTGGCCAGTTGCTAGGTGTAAAATGCCGCCAGCCCAGCACTGGTCTCTGTGCCCGAGCTCTTCCACAAATGGGAATCTGGGTCAGGACTATACAAGGATACAAAACACCAACATTCTGCAGATTACCTAACACAAAAGTATTAATTCTAGGGGTTTTTTTCTTAAACATTCTTTCACCGAATTCCAAGTCTTCCTGGGATGCAAAGTGTGTATCCAATAGAGAATTATTCAGCAACTACAAACACCTCCAGTCCTAGATTCTGTGGCACAAGACCAGGAGCCCCAGTGGCCCCAGGAGGCTTCCGACGGCCCATCAAGGAAAGACATCAGATCCCACATCCATTTCTGAGTTTAGAAGACTAGAGGACCATTGTTTCTCAATCTTCAAATGCTTTGCATTATATGTTTATAGTGGGAACAGTTCTAAGTTTGGGGCACCAAGATTTGTGTGTTTGATGACCAGGTGCTGGTCTGGAGACCCAGGGACGTCACGTGACACACAGAATAGGAACCACGTTACCCTGTCTGAAATGACAGGGGCATACTCCCACTTTGTTCCCTGGCACCAGCACAGACACTGGCAAACATAAACTCTTGTGCTTCCAACCTCTGTTTGAGCCTGTTTTCAAAATTAGTTGTACAGTAATAAAAAAGTATTACTTTATCATAAAATTTTATTAGATTACAATTCTCCAAAGCACAGCTAAATAATTAGACACATTAAATAGAGGAGAGGTTCTGAGGAAGCCAGGGATAAATGTTGTGGAACATTTTGCTTTTTAAATAAAGATCCTGGTTTCTTATGCCTAAATACAGACATTATGGCTGGCATTAAGGGTGCTGCGGTTGTCAAATAAGCTTAGAACCGTGGTTACTGAATCAAGGCTGCGCCTCAGGTTTGACATGTCAAAAAAAATTCAACTTGGGTCCCAATCCTAGATCAGCTCCTCTGTTCCAACACTCACATCAGGGAGGGTTACCTAGCAGTGACTAAACTGGGCTCTGGAACTACTGCCTGGGTTTAAATTCCATTATTAGTTATCTCAACTCCTAAATTTCTGTTTCCTCATCTACAAAATGGGAATAATGCCTGACCAGGTGGTGGCGCAGTGGATAGAGCGTCAGACTGGGATGCAGAGGACCCAGGTTCGAGACCCCGACTGAGGTCATGAGCTTGAGCACAGGCTTATCTGGTTTGAGCAAAAAGCTCACCAACTTGGACCCAAGGTCACTGGCTCGAGCAAGGGGTTACTTGGTCTGCTGAAGGCCCGCGGTCATGGCACATCTGAGTAAGCAATCAATGAAAAACTAAGGTCTCCCAACGAAAAACTGATGATTGATACTTCTCATCTCTCTCTGTTCCTGTCTATCCCTCTCTCTGACTCTCTGTCCCTGAAAAAAAATATATATATAAAAAAAATGAAAAAATTAAAAAAAAAACCAAAATGGTAATAATAGTGTAGTAGAGGGCTAATTACTTACACTCCTCTCCTCCCTGTTGTGAAACAGACGAGAAAGGCAGAGCTGCCAGGAAGATGGGATGGCTGAGTCTGTTTCTGGCTAAGGCTGAGCTGGAGGGACCAGTGCAGCCATGTGGCTACTGAGGTAGGACTGTCCTGGGTCACCTGGTGAGGCGGGGAGTGTGCTCCCCGACTTCCTCCCAGGCTTGTTCAAGATTCCTGTTGGCCAATCTGCAGTGTTCCAAAGGTGCAGGTCACAGGAGACGGTGGGCTGCAGGTCTTCTTCCTTCAGCTTCCTCCAGTCCTGGGCCAGGTGTGTACACTGCTTCAAGGCACAACTTGTACAAGTCACCTGTAAATGAACTCTGGAGACCTGGAAGCAGCAAGATGCAGATGCGGTTCCACTCGGTCCCTGCATCCTTGGGCTTCACGCCCACCTCTCCTTCCACACTGCCCCCTGCCGCACCAAAGCAGCAGCAGCCTTGCAAGGACCACTGAACCAACTCCCAGTTGGGTGAAGTCAAACCCTTGCAATAAAGCCTCCTGTCCTCTCACTCACATGGTTCTGTTTCTCTGGTCCAACTTCCTAATACTAACTGCAAGGTCAGACACTTATTCATTCAGGGCAGGGCCTCCACTGCCAAGACTGGAGCAGGTGCTGTCCACAGGGACCGAGAAGGGAGCTGTCACCTGGAGCTGCCCTCAGCTGTGTGAGCGGGCAGGACCATGGAGCCCTGGTGCCCATACTGCTGCTCTGGGCTCATCTTTCAGGCTCCAACTCCCTCCTCTAGCTCAGCCTTAACACTGCTCTGAAAATATCCCTCCTGCGAACTCCCAGATCTGCTTAATTCCCTGTTACTTATTCCATTGTCTCCTTCCAATCAAACTTTGAACGGAGAGGCAGCGGAGATGCTAAGAAACACAAAGCTGAGGAAGACGTGCACCCGCTTTCCTGTAATATCACACGGAGGGCAGGTGCCTCCGCCAAGCACCGTATACAAGTGAGGTGCGGGCTAGCAAATCAACTACATGCTCTGAACGCCTCCTCCCAGGATTGCCCCTCTTCTGCCCTGCAACCAGGATTAGCTCAGGAGGGACAGAGGTTGCTGGCTTCTACAGCCAGGGATGTTTTTTACCCTTCCATGGATGACCTCCCACTTGTCTAGAGGATGTTTCTAGAATGGACAGGAGATAGGCGTAGGCCCAGAAGTAAGTGAGTCATCGCAGGGCAAATAAAGGAGTATTCAACAAAGGAGAATGCTGGAGGAAAGTCAAAGCACCGAGTGACTTTCTGGTCCCATCCTGGGGAAGTGAAGGTTGAGACCAAGCATACATGACTGAAGGCAGCCGCATCCAAAGAAGACTCCAGGATGCAATGCTGGGCCCTGCTGGAGCTTTCTGCGGGTCTGGAGTCAGACAACAGATGGTGTGGTGTTATGTCTCAAAAAGGGCAAGAGCAATCTAGTCAGTTTTGCAAAACTAAATAATAAAATTTTACACTGTATTCTGCTTGTTAGTTTCTCACGCATGATGTCATATTTCTGCTTAATAAATTGGATAACTGATCTCTAAGGCACCTCAACCCTGGAGAGATTGGGGTCCTCCACTTGCAGTATTGTTGCTGCCTCATTCCTTTGCGGGTCCTCTTCATGAGACCCTGCATACTAACAGGAGAATTCACAGAGAACAAGTACGCACACGCACGCTCTTGGTGGCAGACACATCTTTTATTTAGAAAATAGGTCCTCCCAACTGGTTCCAGCTTGACAGAGGGCTGGTGACAGCACGTGAGAAGCACTGTTCTTAACACCTGGGGGAAAGGGGGAACAGTGTTTCCAGCCTCTTGGAACCGATACATTGCAGTCCCTGAGAAGGGCATTTCCATGGTGCGCCTACTCTGCTGCAGCCAGGGACTCTGTCTGTATTAATACATATATCCTTGCTTTAGTCATATTTTAGAAATCAGCTCTTCCTCACTAAGATCGACAATAAAAATAAAATAATTTGCTCTGTAAACTAGAGTAGAAAGTTTCAAATGTCTTAAAAACTATCTTCCATACAACGGAAAAAGGCTTCTGTGTTCTGTTTTGGGTGAGACGACCCAAATGGGCAGGACGGGCGGTGCTGTGTGCGGCTGGCGCCATATGCAGCCAGCGGGTGGTGGAAGCACTTTGCTGCAGAGGTCAGAGTCTGGTGAGAATGCGCTCTGTCTGCAGCAGGCCAGCCAGTCCGGCTCTCCTCTCTCTGTGGCCCCAGATGCCTAAGGCTGCTCTGCTGTGGCTGAGTCTCTGGCAGAGGTGACGAGCTCTGCGAGCGCAGGGAAGCTTTTGATGTCCTTTGTTTGCAGGCCCAGCTTTTGTATCTGCAAAGGCCATGAGAACAAATTAACTGTGATTTCAGCTGAATGGGAAAAAAAGACCCTCATGAAAAAATAAGATTCACCCCCACCCTCTACTAAATAAGAAAAAGATGGTTCTTTAAAGAATGGCAGAATATATTTTTCCTTTTAGAGCAAAGGATTTACTTATTGTAAAACTTTACTTTTTGGGGTCACACACCTGGCATTCTAAGCAGCCAGCGTGTTCAATTACCTTGTCCATCCAATCAGAATCTAACAGGACAAGAGCCTCTTTTGTGGACTGGCGCAGAAATTCACACTAAAGAAATAATAAAGTGAATTGTTTTTTAAGTGGAGAATTCTTTAAAAAAGGACTGGCCTGAGAGAGCAGAGAAAGGCCATGTGGAGGAGAAGAGAAGCAGCCAAGATGGCAGAGTGCTGAATGAGAAGCCAGTTCATGCGGAGTTTGTGCAGAGAGAAGGAGAAGGGGAACAGAGGTTGTACACAGCGGGCAAGAAATACACACAGTGGTCACAAATAATAGCTGATACCAACCCAAGAAGACCTAGAAATAACACAACTGAAAACTGGAGGCAGTCAACACCAAGCCTAGACTCAACCAACTCTACAAACAAAACACCAACAATGAGAAGACAAAAAAGTGCAATCCAAATGAAACCTTCAGGAGATGAACTGAGTGATATGGAAATAATCAAACTTCCAGATGCGGAGTTCAAAATAATAATTGTAAGCATGCTTAGGGATCTTAGAACAACAATGGATGGTCATTACAAACACCTAAACAAAGAAATAGCAAGTATAAAAAAGAATCAGTCAGAGATGACAAATACAATATCAGAAATAAAGATCACAATGGAAGGAATTAAAAACAGGATAGATAGAACTGAGGATCAAATCAGCGAGTTGGAGGACAACTGGAATGAAGGCATGAAAACAGAGAAGAAAAAAGAAAAGAGACTCAGAAAGTCAGAGGAAACTCTTAGAGAGCTCTGTGACAACATGAAGAGAAATAACATCCGCATCATAGGTGTTCCTGAAGAAGAAAAAGAACAAGGGATAGAGACTTTGTTCAATCATATCATAGCTGAAAACTTCCCTAAATTAATGCAGGAGAAACTCTCACAAGTTCAAGAAGCATAGAGGACTCCATTAAAGAGAAACCCAAAGAAACCTACACCAAGACACATCATAATTAAAATACCAAAGCTAAGCGATAAAGAGAAAATATTAAAAGCTGCAAGAGAAAAAAAAGCTATCACCTACAAAGGAGCTCCCATAAGGATGACATCCGACTTCTCAACAGAAACACTTGAGGCCAGAAGGGAATGGCAAGAAATATTCAAAGTAATGCAGAACAAGAACCTACAACCAAGACTACTTTATCCAGCAAGGCTATTGTTTAAAATTGAAGGAGAAATAAAAAGCTTCCCAGACAAAAAACAACTCAAGAAATTCATTACAACCAAACCAATGCTGCAGGAAATATTAAGGGGCCTGTTGTAAACAGATCAAAGTGGGAAAAGAATATAGCAAAAAAGGAATACAGCTTTAAAGAATAAAATGGCAATAAACAACTACATATCAATAATAACCATAAATGTAAGTGGATTAAATGATCCAATCAAAAGACATAGGGTAGCTGCGTGGATAAGAAAACAGGACCCGCACATATGCTGTCTACAAGAGACATACCTTAAAACAAAAGATACACATAGATTGAAGGTAAAAGGATGAAAAAAAAATTTCATGCAAATGGAAATGAAAAAAAAGCTGGAGTAGCAATACTTATATCAGATAAACTGGACTTTAAAACAAAGGATATAGTAAGAGATAAAGAAGGCCACTACATAATGATAAAGGGAGTAATCCAACAGGAAGATATAACTATTATAAATATCTATGCACCTAATATAGGAGCACCTAAATATATAAAGCAGACTTTCATGGATTTAAAGGGCGAGATCAACAGCAATACTATAATAGTAGGGGATTTCAATACCCCACTAACATCACTAGATAGATCCTCAAGAAAGAAAATTAACAAAGAAACAGCAGACTTATTGTACACACTTGATCAACTTGATTTAATAGATATCTTCAGACCTTTTCACCCTAAAGCAGCAGAATATACATTCTTTTCAAGTGCTAATAGTACATTCTCTAGGATAGACCACATGTTAGGGCACAAAAGTGGTCTCAACAAATTTAAAAAGATTGAAATCATATCAAGCACTTTCTCTGATCACAATGGCATGAAACTAGAAATGAACCACAACAGAAAAGCTCAAAAATTCTCAAACACATGGAAACTAAATAGCAGGTTGTTAAATAACGAATGGATTAAGAATGAGATCAAAGAAGAAACAAAAAAAAGTCCTAGAAACGAATGACAATGAGCATACAACAACTCAAAATTTATGGGACACAGCAAAAGCAGTACTGAGAGGGAAGTTCATAGCACTACAGGCACACTTTAAGAAGCTAGAAAAAGCTCAAATAAACAACGTAACCCTGCATTTAAAACAACTAGAAAAAGAACAGCAAGTAAAGCCCCAATGTAGTAGAAGGAAGGAAATACTAAAGATCAGAGCAGAAATAAATGACCTAGAGACTAAAAAAAAATACAGAGGATCAATGAAACTAGGAGCTGGTTCTTTGAAAAGGTAAACAAGATTGATGAACCTTTAACTAGAATCAAGAAAAAGAGAGAGAAGACTCAAATAAATAAAATTAGAAATGAGAGTGGAGAAATAACAACAGACACAACAGAAATACAAAATATTGTAAGAAAATACTATGAAGAACTGTATGCCAAAAAACTAGACAACCTAGATGAAATGAACAAATTGTTTGAAACATACAATCTTCCAAAAATCAATCTGGAAGAATCAGAAAACCTAAACAGACCGATTACACCAAATGAGATCAAAACAGTTATCAAAAAACTCCCAACAAAGAAAAGTCCGGGGCCTGATGGCTTCACAACTGAATTCTACCAAATATTCAAAGAAGAACTAACTCCTATCCTTCTCAAACTATTTCAAAAAATTCAAGAGGAAGGAAGACTTCCAAGCTCCTTTTATGAGGCGAGCATAATTCTGATTCCAAAACCAGGCAAAGACAACACAAAGAAAGAAAACTATAGGCCAATATCTCTGATGAATATAGATGCTAAATTCCTCAACAAAATATTAGCAAACCGGATCCAACAATATATGGAAAAAATCATACACCATGATCAAGTGGGATTTATCCTGGGGAGGCAAGGCTGGTATAATATTTGTAAATCAATCAATGTGATTCATCACATAAACAAAAAGAAGGAGAAAAACCATATGATAATTTCAATAGATGCAGAAAAAGCATTTGATAAAATCCAGGACCCATTCATGATAAAAAATCTCAGCAAAGTGGGAATACAGGGAACATACCTCAACATGATAAAAGCCATCTATGAGAAACCCACAGCCAACATCACACTCAATGGGCAAAAATTAAAAGCAATACCCTTAAGATCAGGAACAAGGTAGGGGTGCCTGGCCCCTTTCACCACTCTTATTTAACATAGTCCTGGAAGTCCTAGCCACAGCAATCAGACAAGAAGAAATAAAAGGCATTCAAGTTGGAAAAGAAGAAGTAAAACTATCATTATTTGCAGATGATATGATATTGTATATAGAAAACTCTAAAGTCTCAGCCAAAAAACTACTGGACCTGATAAATGAATTCAGCAAAGTGGCAGGATATAAAATCAATACTCAGAAATCAGAGGCATTTTTATACGCTAACAATGAACAGTCAGAAAGAGAAATTAAGGAAACAATCCCCTTCACTATTACAACCAAAAAAATTAAGTACCTAGGAGTAAACTTAACCAAGGAGACTAAAGACTTGTACTCGGAAAATTACAAAGCATTGATAAAAGAAATCAAGGAAGATACAAACAAGTGGAAGCATATACCATGCTCATGGTTAGGAAGAATAAACATCATTAAAATGTCTATATTACCCAAAGCAATCTATAAATTCAATGCAATACCAATTAAAATACCAATGACATACTTCAAAGATATAGATCACATATTCCAAAGATTTATATGGAATCAAAAAAGAACACGAATAGCCTCAGCAATCTTAAAAAAGAAGAATAAAGTGGGAGGTATCACACTTCCTGACATCAAGTTATACTACAAGGCTATTGTAGTCAAAACAGCCTGGTACTGGCATAGAACAGGCATATAGATCAATGGAACAGAACAGAGAACCCAGAAATAAACCCACAGCTCTATGGACAACTGATATTTGACAAAGGAGGTAAGGAAATACAATGGAGTAAAGACAGCCTCTTTAACAAATGGTGTTGGGAAAATTGGACAGCTACCTGCAAAAAAATGAAACTAGATCACCAGCTTACACCACTCACAAAAATAAACTCAAAATGGATAAAAGACTTAAATGTAGGCCGTGAAACCATAAGCATCTTAGAAGAAAACATAGGCAGTAAGCTCTCCGACATCTCTCGGAGCAATATATTTGCTGATTTATCTCCACGGGGAAGTGAAATAAAAGACAGGATAAACAAATGGGACTATATCAAACTAAAAAGCTTTTGCACAGCTAAAGACAATAAGAACAGAATAAAAAGACAAACTACACAATGGGAGAACATATTTGACAATACATCTGATAAGGGGTTAATAACCAAAATTTATAAAGAACTTGTAAATCTCAACACCAGGAAGACAAACAATCCAATCAAAAAATGGGAGAAAGAAATGAATAGGCACTTCTCCAAAGAGGACATACAGATGGCCAATAGGCATATGAAAAAATGCTCAACATCACTAATCATTAGAGAAATGCAAATTAAAACCACAATGAGATATCACCTCACACCAGCCAGAATGGCGCTCATCAACAAAACAACACAGAATAAGTGCTGGCGAGGATGTGGAGAAAAGGGAACCCTCCTGCACTGCTGGTGGGAATGCAGACTGGTGCAGCCACTGTGGAAAACAGTATGGAGATTCCTCAAAAAACTGAAAATCGAACTGTCTTTTGACCCAGCTATCCCACTTTTAGGAATATACCCCAAGAACACCATAGAACGGCTCCAAAAGGAGAAATGCACCCCCATGTTTGTGGCAGCATTGTTCACAATAGCAAAAATCTGGAAACAGCCCAAGTGTCCATCAGAGGACGAGTGGATTAAAAAAACTTTGGTACATATATACTATGGAATACTACTCAGCCATAGGAAATGATGACATCGGATCATTTACAACATGGATGGACCTTGATAACATTATACGGAGTGAAATAAGTAAATCAGAAAAAACTAAGAACTATATGAATCCATACATAGATGGGACATAAAAATGAGACTCAGAGACATGAACAAGAATGTGATGGCAACGGGGGCGGGAGTAGGGGTGGGGGGAGGGGGGATGGGGCAAGGAAGGAGAGAGGGGGTGGGGTAGGGGAGGGGCACAAAGAAAACCAGATAGAAGGTGACAGAAGACAAGACAATTTGACTTTGGGAGAGGGGTATACAGCACAAATGTCAAAATAATCTGGAGATGTTTTCTCTCAACATATGTACCCTGATTTATCAATGTCACTGCATTAAATTTAATAAAAAAAATAAATAAATAAAGGACTGGCCTGTCTTAATTTCTTAACAGATCATCAACAACCTTTTCTCAGAATCTGATTAATGGAAACTACTTTGGCATAACAACCACTGTGGATTATTCTGGTAACCAAGAGAAGGCTCATTGCATCTCTGCTTCAGTTTAACAACATGTGAGCGTGCACACGCAGTGAGAATGGGGAGTCAGGGCCATGCAGTTAGCACTTGTTCCTGCTGTGGCCCGTTCTGGGGACCGGGATGAGGATGGCCTTTTTCTTTCCTTGTCTTCATTCCTAACCTCCTTTACTTCTTTGGCTTATTTGTTCTTCGTGCTTTTATGACAAACTTTCTTGCTCATAAAAAGACTAAGCTTCTCTTGTGAAATAAAGAAACATGGCAATGAGCTTTTGCCAGGATATATCTCCAAATTTGCCTCAAAGCTGAAAAATGTAGATTGTCAGTGACAACCTTGATGTGGAAAAAGTTCTTATGGATCTAGAAAAGCAAGCATCTTCTGATGGAGACGTTCCAGTTTCACTTCTTCTCTAACAAACAGGTCTCCCTTGAGGATCTACTGTGAGGACCTTTCTTTATGAAGAAAACCTAACTAGTGCAGAAAACCATTTGCTGAACATCTAAAAGTTTTATGCTACTCAAGGAAGTCACCCCTGACTCAGAATGAAAGGCCTCGCATGTGACCCTTCTCTGCCCCTCCATGATTACATGCACATCAGCCACATGCATGACTCTAAAACATGTTTGACAGAAAACCCACAAACTTATGTTCAGATGGCTTCTCAAGTTCTATCCTATGTAAATCAACAAGTGAATGCTTTTCTAGTTATTCTAAGCCAAACTAACTAATGTACCAAAAGACCATGATTTGGCACTGATTCCAGGCAGGGGACCAAAAGGACATGAGCTCTGTGAGCGCCACAGCAGCAGCTTTGCAGACAGGAGCACTGGTGACCGATCAAATGTCAACTGCACAGAAGTTCAAACCACTGCATTTCAAAGAGTTAACATTCAGTATATCTTCTATCTTTTCTTCTCATAATTCCAAGGTACAAGTATTCTGACTTCAAGTATTTAGGGCCCTGACCCCTTTTTCCAGCATGAGGAACAGCCTCTGCGGCCCCTCAGTGGCAGCTCTAGGCTCATGGGAACCACTGGGGACCCTCAGAATTCAGTTTCAGAGCCCCTGGATCTGGGATGGCTTGCAGTTGGTTACCTGCTCCCCTAAGTACTCAACGTCCAAGGCCAGCTGCAACCTGATTTTGTCATCGTCACTCATGCCGCCACCACTAGACCCACCGGGGTTGGCAGGGGTGGTTTTTCGGGCTTGTTTTAGCCTTTTCAGGCTCTCCTCCATCTTCTTCACAGAGTGCAGGACGTCAGACACGGTTTCATAGTACCTGGGGCACAAGACATGTTTACAGGTGAAATAGGTGTTTGCAGGTAATTCCAAATACACTAACTGGTGCTCTGGACCAAAAAACACAAAGTTTTTTAAGACAAAAATTCAATTCCAATAACAAGTCAGCCTTGGTAAATAATGTGTCTTAGGGTTAAAAGAAAAACAAGGTCTGGATTCCCTAGCGCTGTGTTCCCTCAGAACTCAGGAAACACGCACCTGGTTCTGTTTCTAATGTGAATCCTGGACACTAAGGGAAAGTCATGAACTGCCTGTTTGTCTCATGTTAAGTGAACATCTGAACTCATTACCCAAATGCAAATAACAAGTTCACTTACAACTAAGTCTAGGAAATGATCATCTGTTACAGAGCAAAAGCATTTTAAAATGTTAAAACTGCCTTCAAAATATTCTCAATATACTGTCCAAGTTATAAATGAGTTACATTTAAAAACTTTCTTTACAGGCTGATTACCTGGCATTTAAAATACACGTGCCCATAGAACAATAGTATAATTCATTTTAATGTGCTGAATTAACCCATAGATGTCACTTAATTCATCAGTAATTAAAATAAAATACTAGGGCAAAATAAATAATGAAGCAAAACTCAATAACAAAACTAAAAAACAAGATTCTTTGGCATAACTAACTCAATGTTGGCATTTGGGGAAAACGAATTAGACATGAAAAAACATTCAACCACAGTGATTCAGAAGATCTTGTATTTTCTTTCTTTTTTTGTATTTTTTCAAAGTGAGAAGTGGGGAGGCAGTTAAGACTCCTGCATGTGCCCGACCGGGATCCACCCGGCATGCCCACCAGCGGGTGATGCTCGGCTCCTCTGGGGTGTTGCTCCGTTGCAACCAGAGCCATTCTAGTGCCTGAGGTGGAGGCCATGGAGCCATCCTCAGCACCTGGGCTAACTTTGTTCCAGTGGAGCCTTGGCTGTGGGAGGGGAAAAGAGAGACGGAGAGGAAGGAGAGGGGGAGGGGTGGAGAAGCAGATGGGCACTTCTGTGTGCCCTGGCTGGGAATCGAACCCAGGACTTCCACACGCTGGGCTGACGCTCTACCGTTGACCCAATCGGCCAGGGCTGACCTCCTTGTATTTTCATGGGCTGTAGGGTTTTAGACACTGCTCCTCTATCAGGTGTAATTATTTTTCTCATCCTTGATTATGATGATCCCCCCATGGGAAGTCCTCCGATTCTCTGGCACAACTGATGCCATTTTGGACTGATAGAGTCAAAGAGAGAAAGGTCAAGGTGACTTGACCTAGAATGATGCCTGCATGAGATGGCGTTAAGGACAGTAAGAGGCTGGCGCCCAGGTGGGGGATGGTTAGAATATGCCTGGACCCCTCAAAGGTGTAACCTGGAAGATGCCAGGACAGTGTGGCTGCCAGGCTGGCTAAGGTCCAGGTAGAGCCTTGTGGGGGGAGTTGTGGCAAACACAGCTCAACCGTCCAGACAGATGAGCAGGAACTGAGCCCCCCTGCCTTGTCCAGTGATGAAGATATCTGATGTTCTAACTAGCTCACTACCCGCCACCCTCTAGTGGTCTCAGTGACCTCTGACTCGGGGCTTTTCTAAGAATGTCAGAACAGCCTATCACTTACTTGTGGGTGCTCTCCGAGAGTGCGCCTTCCAACCACTGCTGCATTACCGCATGTCTGAGCCTGTCACGGTGCCCGCTCTGAAGCTGGCGAAGCGGTTTCAGAGCGCTGTCCACATACAAGGAAGCTGTCGTTGGCACCTCCTGGAACCCCGTTTAGGGGTGAATGACGCACAGGGAGAAAAGCTATTCATGCCTCAAATTCAAAAGACACTAGCAAGGTACCAGTTTTGAGACACATACAACCCCCATTCCTTCCAAAAAGCAACACTGGTATAGTCTACGCAGTGTTTTCAACTGATCATCTACAGACAGGCCGCCAGAAATTGCATGTGGGTCTGAGAGTTAACCACCAGATTGTATGAAGATTATAGACCAAAGATCTGTTGAATTCACTTATGCTCAGTGTTCCTGAAATAATTCTATTTTCACCGGTCCCCAAGTGTAACAAGGTTGAAAACCATTGGTCCACAGGAAGACATCTGGAAGATGAGAGGGTGTCAGGAAGAGGCAGCAAGGGGGAGACGTCTGGAGTTGACTGCACTCGTGCTGTGCCAAGCACTGACAGCAGCTTCCCATCACTTCCTGTCCACACCTGCCACCCAGCCAGCTTGTAAACTTGGGTGTGATTCTATGTTTGGATAGGGGAGATGTTTCTAACAAACGCCCACCAGAAATAGTAACTGCTGCTGGTCACCAGACAGCCGTCCAAGCAGCAGAATCTAGGGTGGTGATTTGATTTTGCTAATTTTGGTTTCTTTGTAGATAAGTACACTAGCTCCCACTCTAGAGGAGGACTAACGAGAGAGCATGTCTGATGTATAGCACAGTGTCTGCCCCACAATAGAAGCACTCAGCAAGTATAACATCCTATTGAACAGCTAGGGAAAGTAGTAGATTACTAAAAGAAAAATGTATTCAGCAACATTAAATAGGTCTGTCTTCTAAGTGGGAGCTTCAAGTCAGACAAGAAAAAGAAAATCAGGTGACAAGGTACCTAGACATGATAACCACTGTGTGCCGCAGATTTTAAGAGGAAAAGACCAGCCACACAGGTGAGTTCAACCTCAGCCCAGCAATGAAGAGCCACTCACTACACCCAGGACTCCATGCCGGGTGGGCAGAGTGACACCAGTGTCACCCAACAGAGAGGCAGGCGCCAAATCAGCTATGTCTGTAGGAAGTCCAGAAATTTTCCAAAACTGCACAATGTCTTAGCAGATTTTTACAATTACTGAGAATAATTTTAGTTGTAAACTGCTTAAAACCCAACTCTACAACTGGGAAGAAAAAAACCCAAAGGGAAAATTAAGTGAAATCTGGCAAGAATGAAGTAAATGCAAACATATGAAAATGACAGTTCAACAGGGAAAACTAAAGCACCGGTAAAAATGAATCCCCCAATCTCCACTCCATAGTCAGAGGACAGGAGAATGCTGTCAGCAGTTATTTTAAATGCTGAACTTCTTACTACAGCTTTCCAAACCGTGTCTGTAGAGGAGCAGAGGAAAGCAGTGCTTCCAATAACAGAGGAAAGGGAATAGGACATTCTGATTTTTTCAAATACAAGATAGGAGGAAAAGATTACCCCACAGACTGTAGGACTTCAAGTCCACTACTAAAGCACTTGCCCACCCACATGGATAGCGTCCCACAAATAGGACCTCTATAAATGAGACGGGTGAGACATCTCTGGCTTCTCCTGCGAGCCTGTCTCAGTCTCCTGCTTGACCCCTCCCTCCCTCCCTCCTGGCTTTCCTACTCTATATTCCTCACCCCCCACTTCTCTGCAGTGAATGGCGCTGACCTTATTGGTTCTTCGGTAAAGCCGAGGGACCTCCAGGGCACTTTTCAGGTAACTGAAGCAAGACTCGCTTAAGTCCTGGATGATCCTGCCACTCAGGGCAGGCACGCAGGTCGACAAGGACTGCCGGGAGTCCTCCAGGGCTGCTGCTGACACACAGACTGAGCTTAGTCACTCCCCCCAGGTCCAGATGCGAATTTACTCTAAGTGTTATCACAGTATTTAGAGAGCGTATGATAATACAAGAGATTAAATGATTGAAATAAAACAAAATTTCTCATTGGGAAGTTATAATCACAGAATATGCAGACAACTAAGGACTAACAGCTGAAGAGAATAGTAGTTGAAATATTTCCCACAGTCTCTAAAGTTTTATTTTAAATTATTTCTTATTCAAAGATTTGCTAAGTCTGAAGATTTGTTTTTACCTGAGATAGAAGAACAATTCTTAAAGCCAATCATTTCAAGTTTTGGCTTGATTGTTTCCAAGAGTTCTGGAAGCTGAAACAAATAGGCATTTTACATTTTCTGTTGCTTTTTTAAGTCAAAGAAAAACGCAATTCTATTGGCATCTACAAGCTCTAGGATAGTATTAATGAATACTGAAACTAAACTCAGGAACTTTCATAAGAAAGCAAAAAAAATTTTTTTTAAGATTTTATTTACTCATTTTAGAGAGGAGAGAGAGAGAGAGAGAGAGAGAGAAGGGGGAAGAGCAGGAAGCATCAACTCCCATATGTGCCTTGACAGGACAAGCCCAGGGTTTCGAACCGGTGACCTCAGCATTCCAGGTCGATGCTTTAACCACTGCGCCACCACAGATCAGGAGAAAGCAAAATTCTTAATGAAAACTAACAAGAAAAGAACCAAACAAGGGAAACAGTAGTTTCATGGCTGTTAACAGACCCAGAGAATAAACATCATCTTCTATTCTGTAGCTCTCCCCAGTACCAAAAAACCTCAGAAAAAAAACGTTTTTTGCTCAAAACAAATGTATTTAAGCACCACAAAATATTTAAACTTCAGAAGAGCACAATTATATAACAGAGCACTTACACACAAATTTATCCCACAAAGTTCTCTTAATGGTAAAAACACAGGACATACCCAGAAAACACAGGAAAACAACAGTTCAGTACTCTCCAAATAGAGCTGAAGAGTAAATGTTACCAAGAAATATTTGTGTACATGAATGAGAAATAATTAAAATCCAATCCACTAAAGACCATGCCTGCACAGAGGCTGAGCGGATAAAAACATGACTTGCACTGAGCCTGGAACATCACTCCTAAATAGCATAGCAGAGGCTCCAGGTTAAGACAGCACGAGGCCAAACTGGAAGGAGGGAGACAGCACAGCTGTTGAGGGAGTTGGAGAAACCCCTGAAGGGAAATGAACGGGATGCTCCCTTGAGGTACCTTGGGGCCCCACAAGTCTAAGCCCATGGGCAGATGGTGTCATGTCTTTGCACATGCTCTCTGAGAAAACACTGCACTGAGCACGTGGAGTTCTGGGACACAGGCTTACCTGCTCCTGCAGCCTGTCCAGGTCTGCAACCACATAGACAAGCTGAGTGCTGGAAATGGAGGCGACAGGCTTTGTTTCAGAAGGGCCACTTTCTTGATCTTCATTATTTCCTTGGGTAAGAGAAGGGTCCTTGCTACTAGTTACCAAAAGTTTTTTAATATCCTTGGCACTTTCATTAGAGATGGGCCTGAGTAAAAGCTGAAAAAGGGTTTCAATGATTAAATACTTTTCCACTAGCAAGAGACATATGAGCATTTATTTATAGATATGGGCCAACAAGTCACCATAAAATGCTAATTAATTGTCTACAAAGTCTCAGGAAGTGTCTACTAATGAAAGCACACCATATCATCTCACCAGACAGGTGTGAAGGACTCAGAGAGAAACAAAAACACACCTCAAGGCCTGATGTTATTCTCTGTGAAATTGTGTCTAATTTCTAAATTAGCTGAAGAGTAATATGCAAACATCAAATAGCAGGTACCTAACTCAAAGGCAAATTAATTTCTGAAACATCACAGGTTTTTAAAAATTAGCTAACTATATTGGGTAAATAATTCACTTTGTTTACTTAATAAGTTTATCATTATAATATAATTATAGTATCAATATAATATAATATTAAAAATCAAAACTCATGGCCCTGGCCGGTTGGCTCAGCGGTAGAGCGTCGGCCTGGCGTGTGGGGGACCCGGGTTCGATTCCCGGCCAGGGCACATAGGAGAAGCGCCCATTTGCTTCTCCACCCCCCCCCTCCTTCCTCTCTGTCTCTCTCTTCCCCTCCTGCAGCCAAGGCTCCATTGGAGCAAAGATGGCCCGGGCGCTGAGGATAGCTCCTTGGCCTCTGCCCCAGGCTCTAGAGTGGCTCTGGTCTCGGCAGAGTGATGCCCCGGAGGGGCAGAGCATCGCCCCCTGGTGGGCAGAGTGTCGCCCCTGGTGGGTGTGCTGGGTGGATCCCAGTTAGGCGCATGCGGGAGTCTCTCTGACTGTCTCTCCCTGTTTCCAGCTTCAGAAAAATACCCCCCTCCCAAAAAAAACCTTAAAAAAGAAAAAAAAATCAAAACTCAAATCTCATTATGCTTCAGATAATACAAACAAAAGCGTTCTTTGCACAGTGTACTGTTAGACAGGGAAAAGCACAGAGCAGTATTATACGGCATCATGAAGAGAATGATACATTGAACGGTCAAGG
The DNA here is from genome assembly GCF_036850765.1 of Saccopteryx bilineata. NCBI lineage: Eukaryota > Metazoa > Chordata > Mammalia > Chiroptera > Emballonuridae > Saccopteryx > Saccopteryx bilineata. Next base: position 216,500,658 of record NC_089490.1, on the reverse strand, counting down.
CACCTCAGAGATGCTGGTTCTGAGGACAGGAGAGAAACCTATCAGTGTGCACTTTCCAACAAGACAGATTCCTGACTGCGACCTGATGAACCCTACAGGCCACACTGTGAGCAAACAGAAAGCCTGGACAGCTGGACGCGGGCAGAGAATTGAGCCTACTATCCTTCCAACTAACCTCTCATGACAATGTGGCCTTCTATAATCTTAGAGCATTTAGCTTACTGTATCTTTAATTCTCACCAGCCTCACATATGGCCGAGCCAGGCGGCCAGCCTCACCTCGTTCACAAACACGGAATAGCGCGCCAGCACCTGCAGTGTGAGCCTCCACAGACGGTGCACCAGCGCTGGCAGGAACATGTGCTCGGACCAGCACCTCTGCAGGCTGCTCCACGTTCTATGAGACGCCAACAGGCAGTAGGAACTTCCAGCTGGAGAAAAAACACCCGTGGAAGGAGTCCTAGCCAATAAGGGCCACAGTCTCATATTTTAAATGTATAATGCACGTCTGAAGAAGGTGGCATTCTGAAGGACTCTATGGCCAGCGGAGCTGTGAGTGGAGGTGACATAAATGACCATAACCCACGTTATTACCTCAGGTCTCACAGTGATGCTTTCTAATTATATATGATTCCATCTCCCAGGTGTTTGATAAATATTAAACATACATGGCATTCAGAAATAACTTCATAGGTACTTTATATCAAATTAACAAGCATGAGTCCAAGTGGCAATCACTTGTAAGGGTTTAAACTTTGGTTCTGAATCTGCCCTGTCTCATTTGTCTACTCTTCTCTCCCCAACCTGAATACGCTGTTTATATAGAGAAAGTGAATTACACATGAGCATTTTTGGCAAAGACAGATGAAAACTGTCAGGCTCGAAGAATGCAGCTCAGACTTAGCTACACATAAAGCACAGAAATACAAGTACAGCTGCCTAGAGACCTGTGTGGCTACAAAAACAGCCACGTGTTATGTGAGTGGCCACTAGGAATGACTATAACCTGACACAGACTGACAAGGCTGCAGGGATGCAAGCATGTCTGGACAGTCTGCATACTGACCACTGCCACCTGTCTGATGTCCCAGGACTAGTGCCAGCACTCCGGAGATCTATGCCCCAGCTGTGAGTCACCAGGGAAGGAAGGGCTATCCTGATCCCGGAGGAAAGCAGCTCATAGCCAATTTGTTATAAAAAGGGCTGATCACTTAAGCACACCAGGGGCTATGTCCCCTTGACATGTGATATTCAGGAACAAAAATGAGGTCTGCTTCCTATATTCTTAAAGCATCTTCTTACCATCTCTATAAAGCAAAAAACTATATAAACCAAACAATCTGATTTTATTTACTGTATCTTTAATTCTCACCAGCCTCGCTTACAAAGCCTCTTTTTTTGTCTCAAAAAAAAAAAAAAAAAGAAATCTTGCCTGACCAGGCAGTGGTATATAGTGCAGAGTATCAGTCTGGGACACAGAGGAACCAGGTTCGAAACCCTGAGGTCATTGGCTTGAGCACGGACTCGTCCAGCTTGAGTGCAGGCTCACCAACTTAAGCGGGGGATCACAGACACAACCTCATGGTTGCTGGCTTGAGCCCAAGGTCACTGGCTTAAGCAAGAGGTCACTGGCTCAGCTGGAGCCCACCTGATCAAGGCACACATGAGGAAGCAATCAATGAACAACTAAGGTGCCACAACAAAGAATTGATGCTTCTCATCTCCCTTCCTGTCTGTCCCTCCCTCCCTCCCTCCCTCTCTGAAAAACAAACAAAAAACCCCATAAAGAACAAAACAAAACAGAAGTCTTTAAGGTCTAACTCACTGTATGAGAGGGTACTAGGGTCTAGGTGAGTTGGTGAGCTCAACAAACTCACTCAATAACATCCTGTCATGATCACTTTAAAGATGTTACCTGGCGCATCTTCCAGGACATCTGTAAGTGCTGCTTCTAAGGATCCCGCTATTTCTCTAAATCTGGGACAAAACAAGACCACAAATTAGTGTTTTTGCTCCTGCTGGATGCCTTTCCCTATCCTCCTTTATTCCGAAATACCAGGAACTTCCACCTGTAGGCCAAGGTGGGAGGCTGAAAATACCCCAAGATACCTAGGTCCTAATCCCTGGAACCTGTGACTGTCCCCTCACATGGGACAGGGGCCTTTGTAGATGGGATCATATGGGAGACCTTGAAGTGAGGACAAGATCTTGGGTTATCTGGGTGCTGTCACATGCTCCTTATAAGAGGGGAGCAGAGGGAGCATGGAAGACCAAGAGGAATAAGATTATGATGCAGGAGATGGAGAAAAAAGGCAATGTCCTATTAGAACTATACCTCTGAAATTCCTACAACTGCAGTGAAAAATGGTCCAAATATGTGCTATCAGATTCAAAGCTGCTCTTCCAGCCCCCTGCATACAAACTTCATATAACCACTATTCTGGTGTTGGGTGATAAAGATGTGCCAACATAGGTTCATCAACTGTCACAAATGTCCCACTCTGATGAGAGATGTTGGTAGTGGGAGGCTGTGGGGGGGGGGGGTGACCAGGCTGGCCCCACATGCTGAGAAAGCCTTTACTGAAGCAGAAGTGGCACTTGGCACCCTTGTTAAAGTAGCCCTGTGGACCTGTGTTCTTGTATAGGGTCTTAGGTCCTCAACAAAGGATGGGCAGCAGTGTCCTCCGAAGACCACTGGCTAGGTGTGGGAGGCTGTCACCCTCTAAGTGTGCACTGCTAGGGGGACAGGCTCCTCTGTGCTGAAACAGATCTGTGGCTGAAGGAGGGGGATGTCATCCATGCACTCAGGGCTGACGAGCTATGGGCAAGAGGGAATCTAGTCCATGCCCCATAGATAGTTCCCCATCAGAGAAAGAAATTCCTCCTGAACCACATACCCTTCCATTTCTTACAGGAAATGTAGGTCCATTATAATACTGCAGGGCAACTGTGGAACAAGCAGTCCATTGTTGACTGGAACATCGTTTTGTAGAGTGACTATTTTTTAACTAGTTGCTGTGCAGTATTGTTCCCCCAGCATATACCTCTTCCATCTTCATACCCTCTGACCAGCGCATTCTTTGGTCACCTGCTAGTTAGTTCCTTTGATGGCAATAAATTCTGACACGTGCTTAAAGATCAACTTACCTAATTGCCAATTTTGAGTTTTTTTGATAGTACACATAAAAACAGTTCAGAGACTGAATTCAAGGAAACTGAACAGTAAAAGAAACAGCACTTCAGACAACAAGCAGCGGCCCTGCCCTCCATGAGGGCATAGTGCGGCCGGGAGCAGGGCCGCGAAGACCAGCGGGACCTTGGAGCGGGCTGGTTCCCACAGCTCCATCTGCCCCACAAAAGGAAAGGACTCTCCAACTGCCTCGTGAAGCTCTGAAAAGCCAGCTCCCCAAGTGGCAAGTGAGAAGCCAAGAAGGAACAAGTGATACACAGAAAAGAGAGCACTGGAGACGAGCCCTAGGTGGCAGTAAATGGAAGCAGTGACCCTGACTGAGAACAAGGACAATACAGGACAAGTCAGCTGCCGGAAGAGCAAACCAGCACCAACACCACAACCTCACACCCTATCTCCACCTTTCTCACGATTTACACAAAACAGGAAGCGACCACCAGCACAAAGCAGGCCTGACAGCCAGCACAGCGTGGTTTATAGCAGGGAAAAACTAAAAGCAATCTGAACAGCACTGTGAGGAAGCAGTCATATAACATGTGACACTGTCATATGGGGTGAGTCTGACAAGCAGTCAGCTCAAAGCCATCCAGAAATCAGGAGGAACAGGCACATACGCATGCTACTGAGAGTAGGGTAGAAATAATTCTCCTTAGCGACACATCTAAACATTCTCGCCCCACTGGAACGTTTCAGGCTTCCTTCAAATGTCCCCCCAGTGAATCAGATCACAATGCAACTCTGACCCCAGACATATTTGAAAGAACTTTCGTCATAATTCAGGGTAAACAACCAATGCCTGATAAAAGTCAATAGGAGAATCCTACAAAGTATTACTTGAGTTCATTTTTTAAATGCAAAAACAAATGTATTGAGAGCAAGTTCCATATCTGAAATCTGATTTTTAAAAATTTCATTAATTTTAAATAAAACAGTTTATAAAGAAAAGTTAACCATCCCTGTGAATGCTTAAGGTTAAACTCTGGTGAAGGTAAAAAGGTCAGGCAACTGGCTCAGTATCAACATCCTTCTGGCTCAATCACCAGCTCTGGAGGACCTGTGGAGCCCGACCTGGCAGGGCCCAGAGTGTGGGCTGGGAACAGCTGGGGGAGCTCCAGCAAAACGACCAGAAAACAGGAGTTTGCAAGCAGCAGGCAAGAGGATGTGCTGTGATGGGACCTAAAGCAACCTAACTCCGAACTTGGACTTTGAAAGAAACGGTCACATTTAAACATTATTTCTCAGTGGTAGTCTTATCCTGTAAGATGACACTTTGGTATTTTAAATTCTGCTCATGTATCAAAAGGGCTCTTACCCTGGCTTGATCCTCATTATCATATATTGCCAATGCATCCATGAATACCTTAGATTAACAAATTCTCAATTTCCTACCAAAAGACAAGCTACATAATAACGTAACCCAGCATAATTAAGCATAAAACACAGTATTGTACGTATGTGACAGGGCACCTTACTAACATTCTGAAAACTGTGATTTCATTATCAAAGATGATTACATACGTTCTCAACCATGGCAAGCAATTATAATCAAAGTACCTGATTCTCAATATAGTTCCCTCTCTGTAATTTTTCCTCAGAACTCGGGAGAAAAGAACTGCATTATAATTCACAAAAGCATGCAAAAACTTAAAACAAAAAGCCTATGATTCTTTAAAGAGCATTTCTACTAAAATGCTCTAATTGTATGTCATTCTACAGAGGAAATTACCGTGACCTCATTCAAGAGAACCCAGAAAGATGGCTATTATCATCTACTTTCCTACTGGAACACATGTTGTTATGGGTTTATCATGAAGCTCCTCAAGTAGTGTATAGAACCACTTACTGGCACAGGTGACAGCATCATAAAATCTGGAAGAAAAGTGGCACTGTTCTCCAGAGCAAAGAGAACAAATCTCTCAAAGGTCATAAGGAAAGCCAAGACAATAACCTGGACTCCCATAAACTGGTACACAGAATCAGCTGCCAAAAACACTTAGCACTCTGCCTCTCCCCACTCCTGTTGAAGGAAAATGTTATACAGGTGAGCAAGCGATGAGAGGCAGCCCCAGCACAGGAGGTTGGTGATGGGACAGGGCGAGACAGCTGCCGTCTGACTCCTGCTCTGTCTCTCCCACATGAGTGAGAATGCATGGGAGTGGAGCTGGGCTTGGCGTCCAGCTCCCTCTAGGTCTAGTGTTCTCAGTCCTCTGATTACTGAAAAAGAAATCTTATCTTTTTGTCATGCAAGCCGTAATTTTGACAATCATGATATTTCTCATACACTTCCACTTTAAATTTTGTGTCCCAAAGAACAATACAATGATCACAAAGAAAGGACTGTTAATTGGGGACAACATCCTTATCTGGTATTCAAGTTCTATTTTAGAAAGGTGAAGGCAGGAGGGGAATAAATCGCTGACCTTATCTGAAAGTAAACAGGCAAGTTCCACTTATTATTGAAGCTGTGATAGGCAGGATGTGCTCTCAGTCTTCTCACACTGGCCTGCGACCCACACTGCCGTTCAAATGTCCATACAAAATCCATACTGATGCTGTATTTCTAAAATAAGAACACAGAGGTGGCATTATCACTGTAAGCAAGCCAAGCAGAATGGGGAGCATATACTGAAAACTGATCGAGATACTGAACGTCAGCACACAGAACCGCAGCTTCTAGAGCTGAGAGGGACCCTAACGTTTGAGTCCTTCAAGGTGCCCACTTAAAGACCAGCACTGTCCAAGATGGTTCTGTGATATGCCCACGGTTTTCTGTGACAAGTCCATTCAGAAGCCTAGGCACTCTAAATCCAGTGCTCTTTAGGACAGTTCATATTCTAGAATGCCCTAACCCAGTCCACTGGAGTTGGATGAAATGATAGATTTAGTATAACTTTCACCACCTCTCCAGAAGTGGAAAATTTTTAAAATGAAAGAATCAAACCATGCAAATAATTACATCATTTTTATGGATGAGACAGCGCAAAAACTGATGGGAATCTAACAGCACCATTCAGCAGCTAACATTTAACAATCACCATCTACATACTGTGCTTAAACCTGTATGATCTAACCCACAAAACTACCCTATAAAATAACTACTATTATTATCCCCCCGCCCATTTTACAGAGATGTTTCCTCTTCTGTTAAGGCTCAGAGAGAATCTGCCCAAAGACAAAGCTAGGACACAGGGTAAGCAGAGCCCTGGTCAGTCAGTACAGCAGAACTGCAGCTGCTGTAAAGAGTACGCTATTCCCCAGGCCCCACGACCCCCAGACCCCCAGACTCTAGGATGAGCACTGAGGGACTTTCCCATAGGCTTCCCAGTCAGCAGGGGCTCCGTTCTGATCACCAAACCATTTGCCTAAATACGCAGATGTCTGTGCTTGGATAGGAATTTTAGTGCACTAAACACTACAGGTTTTACATTTCTTTCCATTGGTTCTGAGCAGCACTTAATGGAATCCCCTGAGTATGGTCAGGTATGTGGAGCTGAGGCAAAGAAAAGTATTACTCATCTCTTTTAGGATGAAACTGTACCTCTGCATATAGTGGATGCTAACAATACAAGAATATTTCCCTCTTCCAGGAAGCATGCCACATTAAAGCTAAAGGCTGAAAGCAGTTCTTAAAAAAAATAGGTAGATGCTTGCTGGAAACTAAGCCCACAAGCATTAAGTACTGGTTTAGAATTCTAAAGTCAAAGTCCTATCAGAAAGTTTCACTTCTGAGCTGAAACATCTCGCCTAACATGATCAATACGATTCTCTAGGGCAGGGGTCTCAAACTCAACTCAGCATGTGGGCCGCAGAGCAAGATCACAGCCGTTCGGTGGGCCGCACTAGGTCTACAAAAGGCAACTGTTACGCAACGCTTTTCTCACTGCAGTTGAAAACAAACAAAAAAATCAGTACAACAAGCACAATCGTACATGCAGTTTACTCAGTGTCACAAAACTACCAGAAACTGTAGTTCGCATCACAACTGCTGTTAACTAAGCTAATATCTAGCTAGGATGCTAGAGAAATGAAAAATACAAGTAGGCCCCTAGGCTTACTTAATTTTATCTAAAATATTTTGGACTTCGTGGATTAGTCTGCGGGCCGCACAAAATTGTTCGGCAGGCCGCATTCAGCCCGCAGGCCACGAGTTTGAGACCCCTGCTCTAGGGAGTACAGCAAAATGTAAAGGGTCGCTTAAGACCATTATTTCACTCTGCATCTGGTATCTATTTTTAAAATTCCTACTTTTAAAATCACAAAAATGTCAACGTACTATCACATGGGACAATTAGCCAAGAGAACAGAAAAGTGGTATTTCTAGGATAATAAAGCTCCAACTTGTTTTGTTTTGAAGTGTACCAGGCCCTGGGATCAACCACACTTCCCTTGTGCCTCTCTATACTTTAAAAACAATCAAATTCACCAAACAGTTTATGTAAAGCAAAGAGAACTTCTAGAAATAAAAATCAGGACAAGTAAAATTGGAAGCAGCGTACAGATGAAGAAACAGTTCAGACATAACTGAAGAAGAAATTAGTGAACTAGAAGACAGGTCCTGAGATAGTTTCCAGAGTGCAGCACAGAGATAAAGAGATGAAAAATAAAAAATCACATTTAGAAAACACAAAGGATAAAGAGAAGAGGTCTAACCAAGAGCTCTAGAAGGAAATAACAGAAGAATGGGAGAGAAGCACAATCAAAAGAAAATGTCCCAGAATTTATTTATTTTTTTAGAGAGGAGGGGAGGCAGAGACAGACTCCCGCATGAGCCCCGACCAGAATTAACCTGGCAAGCCCACTAGGAGGTAGTGCTCTGCCCATCTTGGGCCACTGCTCCATTTTTTTTAGTGTCTAAGGTAGAAGCCACAGAGCCATCCTCAGTGCCTGAGGTCAACTTGCTTGAACCAACTGAGTCATGGCTGCAAGAGGAAAAAAGAGAGAGAAAGAGAAAGAGAAAGAGAGAGAGAGAGAGAGAGAAGGGGGGGTGGAGAAGCAGATGGTTGCTTTTCCTGTGTGCCCTGACTGGGATTTGAACCCAGGACATCCACACGCCAGGCCAACACTCTACCACTGAGCCAACTGGCCAGGGAAAATGTCCCAGAATTTATAAAAAAAACACCAATCCTCAGAATCAGAAAACCCAACAAATCCCAAATATAATAAATAAAAGAAGCTTATATTAGACATATTATAATAAAACAGCACACCAAAGTCACAGATGAGATTTTAAAAGCAGCCAGAGGAAAAATGGCATTAACCACAAAGAAGTAACAATTAGGTTAACACCTAATTTCATTAACAAAAGTCAAAAGACAATGTTTAAAGCTCAGATAATTCTATTTCCAACAAAACTACTTTTCAAATATAAAAGCAATCCTTATTGTCCTTTCAAACACAAATTAAAGTTTTATTATAAAAAATGAAGATAATTACTAAAAGATCTGTACTAAAATGTCTTCTAACATGAATTTCAGGAAGAAGAAAATGATTCAAGAAGGTAGGTCTACCATCCAAGAAGGAACAGTATGCAAAGGAAATGATACATTTGTGGCTGTGAAAATGATAATTCTGAGAGGATAATGACCATGTAAAACAATAAAAATCATGTCTATTTTTTGGGCTACAGATATCAAAATAGAAATAAGACCCTGGAAACAATCATATATGCTATGAAACAGGGTGAATAGCACTAAAGTGTTCTAAGTAGCCTATGCTGCTCAGGAGGCTGAAGAACACCAACCAGTAACTTCAGATCTGCAACTACCAAAGTTATTTAACCTACACAGAAATAAAGGGAAGAACTTCCAAATTAGTAGAGGGGAAAGCACAGAATGAAGGAGAAAACAAAGCCCCAACCACTAAAACCCATACAAAGGAGGTGGATAAAGAAGGAAGAAAAGTGGGACAAATAAGTAAGACCCCAAAGTATCAGTAATTACAGTCATTATAAATTGAATAAATCACCTATTTAAATGACAAAGATCATCATATTGAATAAAAAAATCAAAATCCAGAGAAGGAGAAGGAAGAGAGGGACCAAGAGGCTGGTGAGCAGGGGAGCTGAGCCTGAAATACAGGCCACTGGCCCAAGAGTCTTTACTCTTCACCACGGCACTGTACACTGCTTTTAAAACATGACACTACAAATAAACATAGGAACTTATTTTTTAAATCTAAACCATAAAATCTTTTAAATGAGAACACAAAAAAAAACACTAAATATTAGGGGCTCATAATCTTTTAAATTATATAAAATAATTTTATACTATACTTTAAAATCCATTCAGTAAATTGTATTTTCCTTCATAATTACATAGTAGATACACATAAACTTAATTTTTCATGGACAACTTCAAAGAGAAGGGTTTTTAATATTTCTAAGATCTTTTCTTAAAAATTAGAAAATAACTTACATACCTAATCACAATTGTGTCTAGAATGAAGTTTACATTCTAAAATTCAAATAGTCTCATTCGCAAAAGTACTGGGGTCTGTTACATGAATAAAGCAATGTGTGTATGTAAAGGTAAAGGCTCACTCAGCAACTGAAATTTTGATTTTTAATCAACCATAGACCCAAGAATGTGCAGAAGAGAAAATGATTATTCTAAAGTGATAGGGTTGCAGGTGGGGGCCATGACCCCCTCTTTCCTTAAGTGGACAAAGGGACACTGACAAACTGGATGTTCCAGGACACTACCCCCTGCGCATCCGAGTGACTGACTCGGGTTTGGAAGGTCCCCTAGTTTACTTACAGTTAACATTTTTCCTTAATGACTACCAGCCCCCATCCTCAAATCCCCTATTTAACCCTATCTGTTAGATAATTAGGATGGGACGAGCCATGGAGCCAGGGCCGGACCCTGGAGGGCGCTCTCCCTTACGAGACAGACCGGCAGGTTTCCTTTCATTAAAGCCTGTTCCACTGGTCTTTCAGACTCCAATTGATTCTATCATAAAGCCTCAAGTTAACATCTTCAAGAGTCAAGACAAAGAAGGGAAAGGTACCTCATGAAATGTATCAGGATTTCCAGGATTAAAAAGTGTGGGCAAGTTCTCTTCTAATCCTCGTACTATTTCTGGCCAGACAGAATTCACCAAAAAGTCATATCCAGGAACAGTACTGCCCTTTTCACTGTAAGGTAAAAGCAAAATTGCAGTCAAATACACATAACCTTCAACTCACAGAAAGCAAAATCCCACTGTGATGTTTCTACTAAAAGTTCCTCAGCCTAAAACTTATTTCAACCCTTTTTAAAATATTGTCCATTCATTTGGCCCAAATATCTCTTTTTTTTTAATAGATTTTGTTTGTTTTAAGAGAGAGACAAGAAGAAGGAGAGAGGGAGAAAAGAGCAGAAGGAGAAAGAGAAGCATCAACTTGTAGTTGCTTCACTTTAGTTGTTCATTGATTACCCCATTGGCCCTAATATCTATCTCACTCCTTGAACCAGATACACCTCTACATCTATCACACAGTAGAATGAGCTGGTGTCAAGGATAAGGCAAAACTACCACATCAAATTGCTTGGGTACAATTCTCTCCCCTAAAATAGGATACCACATTGATACTCTTTCTTAGAAAAGAAGCATCTAATACAAGAAAAAAAAAATCTTTGCATTCAACCTTAACACCACTAAACCCTAAAGCAGTGGTTCTCAAACTTTTTGAAGTCAAGGCACATTTAAAATCCTACAAATAATTGTAGGCACACTATATACAAATTTCTGAGAAAGTTGTTATAATAATTAAGTCAAGCGTGCTTTTATGGTAATTAAATAAAATAAATATGACAAAATTAAATTTATTCTGATATTAAAAAACTTTTATGTTTACATTTTTTGAGTTATGCTTTTTAGAATTCGTAAAACAAGGGAGTTAAAAAATAAAAAAATGACAACAAAGTTATCTTTTTATATATATAGATATATTCTTGGTAAGATTTAGTAAATTCAGCAGGTCCCGGAGTGAATGTGTTAAGTATTTTCATTCTGGTGTTTATGAGAAACATGAGTCTGATGTGTCCTAGTGATTTCTTTAATGTTTGGGCATATATTTGAAAGGCAAACTCTCATTTCCTCCTCAATACATTGAAGAATTCCTCTCTTTTTACTCTTAATTGCGTTGAGTGCAGAAAACCCCCACCATACATATCATCTTAACTTTACACCAAACAAAGGATAGAAGAAACTTGCCTCCAGTCTTTCCAGGGAACATGGGGGGTAGTGTAGACAATCCAGCACCACAGCTTAACAGCTTTTTGCACTCTAATCAGGCAAGTGAGGTGGGGGGTTGGGCAGACTGTCAGCTTACAGCCAATTCCCCACACCTCTGTCCCCCAAAAATCTAAACTCCCAAAACCCTGTTGGTTTTTTGGTCCTCAACAGGCACATATTTCTCTGGAATACTATAGGGCACACAAGTGTGCACTGGCACACACTTTGAGAACCAATGCCCTAAAGTATTGTAAATTATGCTAAGTCACCAATTACTGACAGCTTTGTGATTAAACTATCTCTAAGATTACCTCCAATTCTAAAATTCTATAACTATTCCATGTAAAACCCTGATCACACATCTTGCTACAAAACACTGGTAACATCTGTGTGTATGTGTGTGTGCATACTTTATTCTGAGTCTTTTAGCAAAAGGTTGAACTTTGGATCTCTAATTCACAAACTGAGAGGAGAGGACACTACGCTGAGATAAAAACAATTGCAGTGGTGGAAGGTAATGGGATGTTTGTGAAACAGAATTGGGAAGTCAAGGAGGAGGGAAAACAGAAAATGGCTTCAATCACAATTAGTATAAAACTTGTTGAATGTAACTAGAAATACTAATTTCTAGACAGATTATGTCATTAGACTGGAAGGAACCCAGAACTGACTTCAAACTAATGTAGGGAAGAGGGTCAAGAGAAAAGAGTGGGCTCTGACTTCAGGGAGGCGTGGTAACCATCCCTCAGCGCCTCTACTGGGGTTTATCTGTAGAGTGAGGCAAAGGGCGCCCCTCACAGCACTGTGATAATGGTGAACTGTAACGGTGCACCTCACTGCTTTGTACTTCACTTCATCGTGCCTCAGGACTTCTACAAACTGAAGGCAAAACCCTCTACCTTCGAAAAGATTTAATAAAAGTATTTAATTAAGGTAGGTACATTGTTTTAGAAATAAAGCTGTTGCATACTTAACAAATTACAGGATAGTGTAACGTAACTTTTACATGCACCTGCACCAGGAAACCAAAAGATGGATGTGACTCGCTTTATCGTGACATTTACCACAGTGGTGCAGAACCGAACCCATGCTCCCTCCAAGGGGCCCTGGGCCAGCGGACACAAGATGGCTCGTGTCAGCAGTGCGCTAGCTCACAGGTGCGCTCAGCACAGCAGTCACGTACCTTGAGATGGCTCCGCCAGTGACCTCTTTAAGAAGGCGGCAATGGTGAGGAACGAACTCCAGGAGTTTATTATACATGATCCGAAGGCCATTGGGATGAGAGTCGACAATCTGCTCTACAATCACCTATTAGAAGGAACAGTATTAAAAGAAAGCACCTAAAAGAGAAGTATGAACTGTATAGCACTAAGAGAAGAAAACTTCCCCTTCCCTCCCAACTGACATGTTTTCTAAAGGGTAGATAAATAATAGCTGTGCTCAGAACTAGTTCCTGGGATGAGGGTGCACAGTTCTGACCATGCGGGGACACAGGCTGGTCACAGACTGGCCTGAGGCTGAGAAACCAGGCACCTCCACCTGCTTTCCTGCTGAGCCTGAATGTAAATGACAGCAGCTTCTCACTGCCTAGGCCTTTTCTTCCACCACCACTCAACTTACGGGAAGGTTTGAGACAGAGAAAGATGGAAGACAACCCATTTTATTTTACTTTATTACTTTATTTTTTGTAGTAAGGTTATGCGTCAAGAGGTGAATAAGATGATAGGCATATAAATTTAAATAAAATTAAAATTGTGGCCGTGGTTCATTTAATATGCCACTGAAACTTCAAATATGTCTTTAATTGAGCACACCTGATTCAGTTCAATGAGAACAAAGGCAAATATTCGTAACAAGTATTTTCACTTATCAGTAAAATGTAAATAATTTGTCTTTTCACCTCTATCGAGACAGCTATGAAATACAAAATGATACAAAGAGGGAACTCATGGACAGAAAGTCTCAGTAACCCTGAGGATTACTGAAATTAATCCTTAAATTTCATTATCAATGGGATTCAATTTTCCCCTTTTAAAGTGGAAGACTGTGATCCTGAAGTTGAGGTGAATAGAGAAGCTTTGTACTCACTGGACGAAAAGGACACCCACCCTGACAGGTGTCTGGAAGGAAGTGTGCTCACACTGAGGATGGGCTTTGTCACTTCTGCCATTTTTGTATGTCGGGAAACTGCCAAGGACTGGCACCTTCATCCAGCACACCCTATATTCCGGCTGGAATGCTCAAGAGCAGAATACACTACCTACATGTACCTGGATCCCAGTAGGTAAGCATACTGAATAGCCACACTCTGGATTATAGGTATTACTCTGCAGTCTACCTGTAAAAGTCCTTCATCTTTGAATACTCCCACCCTTCCATCTTTCTAGTCCGGCCAGCTCCTCCATAGTTTTGAAGACTTGGGCCACATCTGAGTTCCCACGTGCAGAGTTCTCTGCAGGCTCACCACACACCGCAGTGTGGTGCTGCCCTCTGCTGGACAGTTCTAGTCCGCCCACGAGACTAGTCGTTCAACAATGCTGTTTAACAATTTTATTGATGTATGATTTCCATACCACAAAACTGACCTACAAATGTTTTGATACAGACCTTCTTCCTAGGCCAGACTCTCACCCCAAATAAATTAAGGTGGCCTCTGGGCTACAGCATTGTGAGAAAATATAACAGAATGAGGCGATTCCTGGCAAGCTGATTATAATCAAAAGGGACCAATCCTTTCCTACAACTGACGCTGCAGTAAATACGAGACTCCTCACAGGAGGATCTCGGATCTGTCCCTCACATCCAGTGATGTAGCGAAGACAGAGGACATGTTCTACAAACGTCTGTGGAAGACAGCCCCTAAGATGCACACACCTGGTCCATGTATGGCTTCACTAGTACTTGGCCAACTAACGCCTCTGCATCCCGGGTCTTGTCGATTGTGGCGTAAGTCCGCAGGCAGTGCCGAATGATGTTCACGTCAGACATCTGGAGCCCTTCTAACAGGAGGCCTTCCAGGGACTGCTGTAACATGGCCGTGATGCCGGCTATCCGCTGCAAGGGAGAGGGCACATGAGCAAGGCTCCCGTGGGAACAAGTCCTACAGATTCAAATGCACATGGAACAAACCTTATACTCCAACAGAAGATAACATGTAAAATGAAAAGATGAACATTTCCTGAAGATTAATGATGAAATTCCCCTCCTCTTCACAATCTCTTTATAAGTAAACCTTTGCATCACCAATGAAGAGTTTAGATAGAATTACAGAACGAGAAAAAAAACCACATTATTTTCCTCTTAAGTTATGGAGGAACTCCACAACATGAATTTAAAGCAGTCAAGGGCTTTGGATAAATTAACTGACTACCACATATAATGTGTTGTTACATGAAATTCAGAATTAATTTTACTCTTACAATTCAGAGAACATGTCTGTGTCTTTACACAGACTCTATAATGCAGGACATGCAGGAAGTGGGGTCCAAACCACAAAAACTACTAGTAAAACTCAAAGCTAGCTCCCAAATCCTGTAGATCGACAATTACCAGGTTAAACCAAAATTATTTAGCAAATTCCTAAATACCCAATGTAAAAATCTAAACCAACACTTACTGGTCTCACTTTGTCCAAAAGAGGCATGCCTTTGCTCTGAATGGCGTGGAACTGTAACTGGTTAAATTCTGTAGCAATTCTCTCCAAAATCTGTCCAGTCAAAAGTGGGCTAGTAGAGACAATGAAAGAAATTTAACTGCTAAAGTGTTTAATTTTCCAAGAGGAGACATCACATGGTTAGCAACAGTGCCACCTGAGCACTCGCTGTGTTACATTCTTCAGTGTCCTCCCCCATCACAAGGTGAAAGCTAAAGCACCCTTCGTGCCTTCTTCCCAACACGAGCCACACGTGCAGCACGCACAGGTGTAGTGGGGAAGTTACACAGGCCACTGATGCTGCCTGGCTGGGGCGCAGAGCCCAGACAGGAAGTAGCTGTCTGGTCAGTGTGTATGCAATTAATTACCTGTTTCCAGCACCTTCTCCAGGCTCTCCCATTCAAGCCTGCCTCACCTTTAACCTCTCTTCCCTCCTCTTGCCCTTTCCTATTATTCACACCTTTTTAAAATACCTCGAATACCTCTCAGATACCAAATACTGTTGTCTCCTCCAGAAAATAAAAGTGGTCTTCTAGAGGCAATAAATGAAATATCTCAGAACAGCTTCCTTTATATCTACTTTACCAAATGGCTGAGCAGTCCATTTGCAGGCTCTGGGTCCTAGTGAGAGGACATTCATCTGTGCATCTTCCACAGTCTAATAAATGCCCTTCTTTCTTCTAAAACACATTAGAAAGCATCACTCCTACTCAAAAGGAAGTTAAATAGCGAAAGAAGAAAAACATAAAGCACAGAAGCACCTGCTGGGCTTTTCTGAGGCATCCTGCATCTGGCAAGGACCGATCAGGCAGGGAGGGACCCAAGTGTATCCTAAGGAGCCGTGAAAGCCACACTGAGACCAGCAGGACCCGGCCCTGCCTTTGTAGCATCAAACTAGTTCAGAGGGCCAGTAACTGCCCAACAGGAACAACACAAAAGGTTAATCCCTCTTTCCTGAACAACCTAATGTGATTTATTATTTATAAGTTATCTAAATGTTTCTGACATGGCGTCTCCATTGTTCAGCAAGGCTGCCCTGGCTTTCCCTTCTCTACAGCTCAAAGTTGCAGATCTGAATTAACAAAGAGGTTGTCAAAGGTGGTCCTGAGCCAGAAAGAGTATAGTGTCTATCATGTTAAAGATGGAACACTGCCAAGGAACAGCTTCAGAGAGATGGAAATCACTGAGGTGTTTCTGTCAGAGGGCAGAGCAGAGCAGGAGGGCAAAGATAGAAAGAAGGCCGGGAGGCAGCGCCATGAGCGCCAAGTGAGGACACAGCTGGAAGGCGCTGTCAGTGCAACAGGGGGCACAGCAGTGCAGACCTGCCGACTCCTGGGCTGCTCAGACGGACACTAAGGTGACTGACAAGAACAGCTAAGGGGTAGGGGCATGGTGCGTGAGCTAAAGAGACAAGCGTGGTAGGTACTGACCGCCCATCTGGTCATCTTGGTTATGAAAGGAGGTAGAAACCCAGGACATAAGAATCACTTCCGCCTGATCAGGTGGTGGCACAGTGGATAAGCATCAGACTGGGATGTGGAGGACCCAGGTTCGAAACCCCGAGGTTGCCAGCTTGAGCGTGGACTCATCTGGTTTGAGCAAAGCTCACCAGCTTGAACCCAATGTCACTGGCTTGAGCAAGGGGTCACTTGCTCTGCTGTAGCCCCCCAGTCAAGGCACATATGAGAAGCAATCAATGAACAACTAAGGTGTGGCAACAAAGAGTTGATACTTCTCATCTCTCTTCCTTCTTGTCTGTCTGTCCCTATCTGTGCCTCTGTCACCAAAAAAAAAAAAAGCACTTCCCTTTTGGATAGCTTCATTTCTTAATCTACTGTATTTTGCCATGTATAAGAGACTCCTACAATTACAACGCATCTTAATTTTGGGGCCCAAAATTTAAAAAAAAAACCATTGCATAAAGTTATTGAACTCAAGTTTTATTCATTATAAAATTCATACAATTCTTCATCACTATCAAAACTCCCATCCATTTGCTTGTCCTCATCTGTGTCTGATGACGAATCACTATCTTCAACAATGAGCTCAAAACAAGCATGAAAAAGTGGGAAATGTAGGTTAAAAAAAACACTACAACCACTGTATAAGACGCACAGTTTTAGACCCCAAATTTCTCAAAAAAGGTGCATCTTATACATGGGGCAATACAGTATATAACAAGATATATGGAGCACACTGTCTCTATGGTCCCTTCCAAATCTTAAATTTTGAGAAGAAATCCAACATGCATTTATAGTGTGACCAAGACTTTGAACTCCAAGTATATTCAACTGGGCTTTGTTTGATTTGCGGCAGATTATACAATATCACTCATGAAAACGTAACTTCCGGTGTAACTTTCAGAGAAGCTCATGTTAGACCCAAATGAGACACATATGAAGGCTACCAGATGCCAGGAGCTTGCAGACAGCACCTCAATCACTGTCAGACAACCCTGCAGGTGGAGTCATTAGCCTAAGTCACAGATGAGGGCGTGAAGGGCCCTGACCCAGACTGCCCAGAGGGGATGGACAGCAGAAACCCGAGCTCCTCCCCTGCGCCATGGCACTTCCCACCGCTGCCGCCACAATCTCCTCAACGCAGCTCTGAGTCACTCATCAGCTTGGCTGACTTAACACTCAGCCTAGGAAGGTAATGAGATAGTCACAGGACAACTAAGGAAATGATCATCTTTTTCTTATTTCCTAAGCTTTTTCTTTCCTGATTATAAATTTGAACTAAGAGTACCATACTGTTTCTTAATGATACAATGTTAGTCAAGGGACACTGATGGTAACACTCTCAGCATGTCTAAAAAAATCAAAGAGAGGTGAATGCTGTTCCATACCTTAAAGATCATTAGGTAAGACAATTCCACAGATAAAAGTCTGCACTAAGAGCACACTGCTTCTACCTGACCAGGCAGTGGCACAGTGGACAGAGCATTGCACTGCAACACAGAGGACCCAGGTTCGAAACCTCAAGGTTGCCAGCTTGAGCGCAGGCTCATCTGGTTTGAGCACAGCTCACCAGCTTGAACTTCAAGGTCACTGGCTCGAGCAAGGGGTCACTCGCTCTGCTGTAGTGCCCCATACCCCTACCCCCAGGTCAAGGCACATATGACAAAGCAATCACTAAACAACTAAGGGGCTACAACAAAGAGATGATGCTTCTCATCTCTCTCCCTTCCTGTCTGTCTGTCCCTATCTATCCCTCTCTCTGTCACATACACACACAACAAAAAAGAGCACACTGCTTCTGATTCCCTGAAAGGTGATGTGTTCAAACTGTGACCTAAAACCATGAAAGTTCATAATGACATTTATAAACTTTTCCTGAGCTATATTCAAAATCACTTAAAGCAAAAGACTTGGACTTTCTTTTTCAGAAATGAGTTCTACTAAAAAAAACAACAACAAAACCCAAAACATTTAGACTAGGTGTGAAGTATTCACTGATGTGCTATTTAGTAACAAATTCTTACCTGTGTTCTTCCAGGGCAGATGTTTCCTTAGAACTTTGAGAATTTAAGATCTTTTCAATTTTCTCAACTGATCGAATAACTTGTATAAGCCTGAACACACACATCTATAAAAATTAAAATTAAGCAAAATAAAATTATGATGTTTAACCTTAACTATTTTATTTCCCCGTGCTTAATACAAAAACATACAAAGCTTAAAAGTCAACTTAGAATATTTGTAGCATCCTGTATTTTCAACATCTGTGTAACACGAATACCCAAAAATGCCCATCTTAATTCTGGCTTTCTACAAGCATATTTCAATGCTCTATTACAAGTTTATAATGAAAAGAACCGGGACCTCTCTGCTCTCTCACACTCTGCTTATTCCTTCTTTTCCCCATCTTAAGTGAACCCTCTGCTGGTATTACATTTTTTTAATCACCCTTTTGTTTATGTTTTAATGTGTCAATTCACTAAATACATTATTAAACTACAAATTTATCAAAGCCTTAAGGAACATTATAAAAACTCTCATCCTTAAAAGAACAAAAAAGATACAAGGTCATTCTTTCAACAAACAGTTGCTGACTACCTAATATAAACTAGACATTCTTCTAGATAGCGGGACCTGAATGAATAAAACATGAAGAATTCCTGTTCTCATGTGAGAAGTTTATAACCTTTCTTAGAAATGCATTCAATTCTCAAAATCTTTAGACAAGAGCTCAGGACATCTCAAGAACAAGCTCAGGACAAGCTCAAGGTCTCTAAAACAGGCTTGTCTCCTTAACATTTAAAATATAAATACTAATCAATAAATTTAGAAAACACCAGGCATACCAGGCTAGCGTCAGCAGTCTTAAATTTTAATTCCAACTCTGCCACTTATCATTATGATTATAAATAAATCAGAAAATAAAGTTAAAACACAGGTTCACTAAAAAGTAAAGGCAGCACACGAAGAGGTATATTTAACTGGGGGAGAGGGGGCAAAATAAGTAATAAACGTAGCAGAACATAGCAGGATGAGAGTACTACACACTACGTTTTGAAATAATAAACCTGCGGTACTATGTAGAAAGAATTTCCTTTAGAAAGCCCACTCACTTCCTAATCTCTAAAATATGAATACCTTTTCTGTAGGAGTGCTGAAAATTTATATGCCTATTAAACTGTAAAGTGCTTCACTGATGTCAGTTATTACTATTTCTTGTTCTAGAAAAAATGAAAATTTTAATTTTGTGTCCACACAGGTACCTCTAAAATTCTGTCCTTCTCATTTCAAATAGATACCATTACATTATAATGTGTATACACACACACACACACACACACACACATGTGCGAAAAAGCTTTAAAAAAACAATTTCATAGCAATAAAAAAAATGAGAGGACAGGAGGAGAGGGCTTTGAGCTGGCATGTAACCTATGAAACCTACAAATTTCTTTAAAAATGTTAATGATACCATGAATAAATTAAAACATAAGGAAACTATGTAATTTTTTGGCTTTAAAATAAAATTCACAAATTACCACAGCCCTCTTAATCAGACCAGGCATGACCCTCACTTGGAACGCTCAGCTACTGACCCCTAAGGATGAGCAAGACCTCCCGTTTCCTCTGCAGACACCCCTGTGGGAGGAAAGCAGATCACATGCCCGAAAGCACCGGGACGCCAAGGTGCCATCCCAAGTCCACGTCTAACAGTGACACTTCACCTTTTTCTCCCTGATGTCCTCTTGTTTAGACAATCGTTCATCTATTGCTCGAATTCCTTCACTGACAGATGACCTGAGGCTCTTTAAAAAAATAAAGAAAATGTACTGCAGAAACTCTTTGGTAACATTATGAAATTTACATATTTAATTCAATTCTACAGAACTGGATTAAATTTACATATTTCATTCAATTCCAGTATCTAAAGACAACTATTATACAGATATTGATAAAAATACGACATTTCAGACACAACTGCTGCTGAGTTTTTGGGTAAAAATAACATATAAAACTAAGATCACACAGGATCAATGGCCCAAAGAATACTAATACATATACAGTGAATGTCACAGACGGTCAGGGAAGAGAAAGGATGATCTGGATCAGAGAACAGGAGAGTCAGGTGGCCTGGTCTGGGAGCATCACCACATGCAAACAGATGGGAGGACACTTGTAAAATTATTGCACATTTAAAAACATAAGTCATTTGTAAGTTGGAGACTACTTATATATAAGTGAGGTGATATTAACAAGTTGAGTTTTGAAAGAGCTTTTTTCCCCTCCCCCAACACTTTAAAGTTTTCTATTTCAAGAATCTGTCATCTCCAAATCAAACATGCTCTTCAGGTTGTGAAGATCACGTGCAAAAATAGAGACTCATTTACACCTTTCTGGAAGGTGGGGGCTTGTCACGGACCACTCACAGCCTAACAGATAAAAGGAATTCCTGGAGAAGGCAAACAAGCAGAACATGCTTCATGGCAGACTGCTCAAAATAATCTAAACACTTACCAAAAATTCCTCTCGTAATTGTCCCAAAGGCACAGAAAGCTGGTTGAGGGCTTTGTCCACGCCAACCTAAAGGGAAAATCATGTTGGCACAAACACGTCAGAGCAGGAGTAGCACTGAAGTGATCAAAGCAGCACCAGACGTAGGTATTCTTTCGGTATAACTAGATGCTTTTTCTGTATAACTAGATACTGCTAACTAGCTAAATAACAGAAGTTATTTTGCCATAAATATTGCTCACAGAATATGAAAAAAAAACCTGTTGATATACATGAAACAATAAAGGGAAGTCACCATAAATGAAAGCTTCCTTATGCACAGTTTGCCTTTGGATGGAATTTTCAGTGAATTTGAACATTTTAATAGGAGGCAAATTACCAGTTGATATAAATTGCATCTAGTGCAGGGGTCTCAAACTTGCAGCCGTGCGGCCTGCCCACCAATTTTGTGTGGCCCGCAGACTAATCAAACTTCGTGGATTAATCTGTGGGCCAGTCTGCGGGCCACACAAAATTGGTGGGCAGGCCGCGAGTTTGAGACCCCTGATCTAGTGGATGGGCTCTATCTCTCCTAAACATTATTATAACCTTTGAGAAAAATCCAAATTAAATAAAAGGGAAATAAAATTTGGGGGGGTTTCTCATCATACTGAAACATTTATCTTAGTGGTAGATTTCCCCAAAGCAAATATGACTCATTAATTTAATGCTTTTTGAAATCTCCATGGAGATGACTACTTCCTGTACTTCTTTATACAAATATATTTTAAAAAAAATAAAATATGAACAAGACAACTTTTTTGCAAGTATTAAAACTCAAGCATTTCTAAATGACTTTTATAAACAACTGAGATGCTCATTACAAACCATTCTCATATTTTCATAAAACCAAGCCTTCTACAGGGCAATACTGGCCAATGTCCCTCAACCCAGTTCTAGTCAGCACATGTGCCTGAAAGTAAACTAGACATTTCCTTAAGCAGAGCTGATGTTTACTCTTGCAAATAGTCTAAACCAGTGAGATTTCATAGTAATCACTTGACAACTAACAAAAACAAGCACTTTGATATTACAATATTATCCTTTATTTTTCACTGTATATGTTATAGAGATATATAACATAAAAATATAACTCTACATATGATTATACTTAATAAGTAAATGAAAAATAATCAAGCTAGAAGAGTCTTAATTGGGAAAAATAAAAACAAAAATATGCACCAAGAAAGTTTAGTTCTTTGATTAATTAATGAGATTAGTAATTTCTTCAAGCTTCTGAGGGAAAAATCAACTGAAAGGTTTCTATAATACTCAGCACTTTGAAGAATAAATCTGAGTTGAGAAAGTGTGCGTGTGGGTGTAACTACACTGACTGGTGTAAGTGCGGGCTTAAGGTTTACCAAGTTTGTGGAAAGGTTGACAAAGTCTGCATAATCCTTGTTGATGAGCTCGACCATGGCTGTCTTCAGAAGTTTATAGTAGAGTTCCAAGTCGTCTCTCAATTCCTCCAACTGGACACGCTTCCTACAGTCTGAAACAAAATGATCCACGTCGAAGTCTTCCTGAAAATAAAACCGGAAGAACAAAATTACTGCAATGAAACCACATTTACATGTATAAATAAAATGAGAAAAGAAGAAACACCATCCACGCATTCAGCAGGCTAGGGGTCACAGGGAAAGGCACCTGTGAGTGCACAGGACGGTGTGAGGTGCCTGCGCTCTCTATTCGGTGTCAGGCAGGGCCCTGACCGACAGCGTTCTCTCCTGTTGCCTAAATTCTACAAGGGATTTTACTTTTCCAAATTAGACATTGTAAATAGGATCTTAAAATAGAAACAGCTTCTCCCCTTAATCTGAAAAGTATCAAATGTCCAACATAAAACTTTCAAAGAAGTGATTACATAATAGAATAAAAAATTACCCACACTCTGATGCTCTGCGGATAAGCACTATTACTACTTTTTTTTTTTTAACTATTAAACACTGTGATTCACATCCTTCCAGATTTTGGGGGGGGGGTCTCTCTTTTTAAAATACAAATTAATTTTTAAAAATTGGGATATAATTGACATATGACATTACATTAGTTCCAGGTGATGTGATCACCACAGTAAGTTGTTAACATCCATCACCACTCAGGGTACAAACTTTTTCTTGTGATAAGATCCTTTAAGATTTACTCCCGTAGCCATCTCCAAAGACATAATACAGGACTGTTAACTATAATCAGCATGCTGCAATTACACCCCTGGACTTTATCCAATTAACTGGAAGTTTGTACCATTTGGCTCCCCTCACCCATTTCACCCCACCGTCCACCCTCCGCCTCTGGCAACAACCAATCTGTGCTCTGTACCCATGAGTGTGATTTTTTGTTTTGATTTTTAGATTCCACATATAACTCAGATCATAAGGTATTTGTCTTTCTCTACCTGACTTACTTCACCTAGCATACCGCCCTCAAAGGCAATCCATGATGTTGCAAATGGTAGGAGTCATTCTTTTCAACAAATGATGCTGGGACAAGTGATTTAAATGTGAAGGACAACTTCACATTATACACAAAAATTTAACTCAAAATGTATCAATGACTTAAATATAAAAGCTAAAATTATAAGACTCTCAGAAGAAAACTGGTGAAAATCTGCACGACCTAGGATTAGACAACAATTTCTTAGATATGACCCAAAAAACACAAATAACAATATATAAATTGAGTATGATAAAAATAAAAACTTTTGTGCATCAAGAATACTTTAAGTGAAAAAACTACTATGGGAGAAAATATTTTC
Source organism: Saccopteryx bilineata (assembly GCF_036850765.1). NCBI lineage: Eukaryota > Metazoa > Chordata > Mammalia > Chiroptera > Emballonuridae > Saccopteryx > Saccopteryx bilineata. Next base: position 216,476,834 of record NC_089490.1, on the reverse strand, counting down.
AAATCACATATCTGACAAGATCTAACATCCAGAATACACAAAGGACTCTTATAACTCAACCATACATAGACAAATAACCCAATTAAAAAATGAGCAAAGGATATGAACAGACATTACTCCAAGGAAAATGTACTACTGGCCAATAAGCCATAAACAGATGCTGAACATCATTAACCATTAGGGAAATGTAAATTTAATCACAGTAGATACCACTTCACACCCACAATAAAAATAAAAATAAAACAAAACAAAAAATAGGTATTGGTAAAGATTTGGGAGTAACTGGAACCCTCATCTGGTGAGAATGTGTTTTCCACAGCTGCTGTAGAAAAGTCTGGCAGGTCCTTAAAAATTAAATGTAAAGCTGATCTGTGGTGGCGCAGTGGATAAAGGGTCGACCTGGAAATGCTGAGGTCGCCGGTTTGAAACCCTGGGCTTGCCTGGTCAAGGCACATATAGAAGTTGATGCTTCCTCCCCCTTCTCTCTCTCTGTCTCTCTCTCTCCTCTCTAAAAAAATGAATAAAATAAAATAAAAAATTAAATGTAAAATTAGCCAGGAATTCCACATCTGGCAGAACTAAAAATAGATGTTCATGCAAAAACATGTACATGAATATGTCTCACAGCCAAAGCAAAAACAACTGGAATACGCAGTGATTGATGAATGGGTAAACAAAATGTGGTATGCCCACACAATGGGCAGCCATAAAAAGGAATCAAGTGCTGTTACATTCTACAACTTGGATGAACCTTGAAAACATTATACTAAGTGAAGGATGCCAGACACAGGCCCCATACTATCCGATTCCATTTATCTAAGATGTTCCAGAACAGGCAAATCCACAGAGACAGAAAGTATATTAGTGGTTGCCAGAGGATGGGGAGAGGGAAGAACTAGAACTAACAGGTACAAGGTTTCTTTCTGGGGTGATGAATGTTCTGGAATTAGTAGTGATGGACATACAACACAGTAAACACACTAAACACCAATGGGTTACACACTTTTAAATAGGGAATTTTGTTATGTGAATTACATCTCAACAAAAACTTAAATATCAACAAATAAATGTTCAGCTACATTAAAGACTAAAGTAACACTGATGAAAAGGCAGCTATAGTCGCTGTATGAAAGCTACAGTGATTCATAACAGAGTGGTGCTCACCAAAGAGACAAGGCAATGGAAGGGGAGAGATCCACACAATTACGCAGATAATTCAGAAGAGAAAACACAGTCTTCAACAAATGGTCCTGAACAAATGGCCATCCACGTGCAAAAAATGAACAAAGACACAGAAAGGTCTAAAAAATTAACTCAAAATAGACCTGAATGTAAAACGCAAAACTTCTAGAAGATAACATAGGAGAAAATCTAGATGCCCTTAAGTTTGGCAACGGCCATTTAGATATACCACCCAAAGCATGATCTATTGGGGGGGGTGCAGAAAAGTGAACAGGTGGAGTGTGGGGTTTGTAGGCATTGTAAGAGTAGGTACAGGACATTATGCTTTGCCAAAACCCACAGAATGTACCACACCAAGAATGAGACCTAATGTAAACTATGGACTTCAGTTAATAACACTGTATCAATGTTGGTTCATCAGCTGTAATGAATAAACCATAATAATAAAAATAATAACAGCCTGACCAGGCGGTGGTGCAGTGGATAGAACATTGGACTGGGAGCAGAGGACACAGGTTCAAAACCCAAGGTTGCCAGCTTGAGTGTAAGCTCATCCGGCTTGAGTACAGGCTCACCAGCTTAAGCGTGGGGTCACTGGCTTGAGTGTGGGATCATAGACATGACCCATGGTCACTGGCTTGAGCCCAAGGTCGCTGGCTTGAGCAAGGGGTCACTCGCTCTGCTGTAGCTCCCTGGTCAAGGCACATATGAGAAAGCAATCACTTAACAACTAAGGAGGTGCAAGGAAGAATTGATGCTTCTCATCTCTCTCCCTGTCTGTCTATCCCTATCTGACCCTCTCTCTGTCTCTGTCAAAATAATAATAATAACAGTAACAACAACATCAACAGTAGAAACCGTGAAGGAAGGGGTAAATGGGAACTCTGTGCTTTCTGCTCAATTTTTCTATAAAACTGCTCTTAAAAACATTTAACAACAACAACAAAAATCTAAGGTAAATGCATTTTCTTTTCCTGAATGTGTTACACTTTTGAAAATGTTATTTTAATTAAAAAGCATTTTAAAAGACTTTTTTTTTTGTTTAATTAAAACACATTTCCTCCTATGTCTAAAAGGCTGGAAGGAGTCCAGCTGGAAAGTAAGAGAAAAAGTTTCTCTTTAGACTCAGAGGTTTCTCCTGTTTGAACCAGGTAAATTACAAATCCCCCAAAAGGCCACAAGTTGTGAAATAACAAGAGATGTTGAAATACAGAGAAATAAACCAGCAAAACAGACCAGTCACAGGCAATTTAAAATCAGCAACTAGCGTAGCAGTGACAGCAAAAACATTTTCATCACTTTAAACTTACCTAAGACCCACATGAACATCTTCAGCACTGTGAGAATTTCTTAGAACTTTCAGACCAGTCATCTGAGCTGCCTTCTGCTCAGTGCCCTGAAGCAGAACATGCCTCAAACACAGGAATGGTAAAATCACTGTGTAGAGCTGTGACAGAACGGAAGTGCCTCCAGGCATCACCGGACTGGATTAATGATTATGGGAGGGATATAATAAGAAGGGATGCAAGTTTAAAGTATGACCTCTGCCCTAAAAACATGCTCAACTTCACTGAGACAAAAACAAATGCAAAATAGTAAATGCTAAACTGTGCACTCAATAAAATGAGGGTTGAAAAACACAAGAGATTAGTATGAGCTTGTGTGTGTTTTGAACCATTCTTACCAACAAATGGACAAGAGATGAATAAATGCCTTTTATATTCAGTAAGTATTATTTAATTTTAATATGCAACTCAGGCATCGATCTATGACAAAGAAAGAACATTCTTGCTCTCAGGCAGCATATATTCTAATGGGGAAATGAGAAAATAAACATGAAACAGTCTGAGACCAATGAACAGTGATAAAGCCTAAACTGAAAATAAAATGGGACATTGAGGTATCTGATAAAGGGGAGGTGCTTTAACTCCAACGACCATGGAGAACCTTACAGAAGAGTGACATCTGAGCTAAGATCCCAAAGACACAAAGGGGCTGCGGTGGGAGAACTGCAGGAACAGTGTGTTCCTGTCTGAAGGAACAGCACATGTGCAAAAAGTTTCCCCTCCAGCACCACCGGCCCCTCCCCCTCAAATTCAGTTCAGTTACAAAGTAGGTGCCACTGTTATTATGGCACTTGTGTCAGCCAAAGCTCATTCTCAATTTTCATGTGGTTACCCAATAATTCAAGCTTGAGAATAAAAAATGTATACTCAAGAGTTCTTTCCACTATCTATGGGCAAACTATCCTAAAGGGATTTTAAATCCCATCACTTAAATTCTACGAAATTTATGTCCTAACGGAGTCATCAGTTTTATATCTAACTCCTTTCTTATGTTATATTTTATCCCTGTGTCTGGTACATTTATGAAAACAACCCCTATATTCTGCAAATGTATTCACTGATCTAACAAATACACAGCTCACAAAAATTAGGGGATTATTTTATAGCTGCATATTCATTTTGAAACATCCCCTAATTTTTGTAAGGAGTATATCTGGCGACCTAAATATGCTGTTCCAGCTATTTCTTCTTTCTCTCTCCTTTTCCCCCAATTTAACACCAACCACAATCTATGTGGTGTTTTACCTTTGAAATGTAATTTCTTGAGCTATTTAGTGGAATGATCTAGGTCTGAAATTCTCAACTTGGGCTACAGATAAGCATCATTTTAAAAATAAAGCCTAAACCCAGTTCATGATTAATGTATGGTAGAATTTTAAATGTTTAAAGAAATTTGATGTGAATGCTATAAAACTAATAAAATAAGAAAGATATATTCACATAATGCTTATGCTATCAATGTTACAAATAATAACTCAAAGGGCAATAAGTTCAACATTGTAATCAAATAAGTTTTATAATATTGCAAGAAGTAAACTAGAAAATCAAAAGCAAGAACAAAAACCTCTTTTTGCAAAGAACTTCTTTTCACTCAGTGCCAATCAAATAAACCTTATGTCCAAAGTTACTTACCTCATACCAAAAAATGTGTTTCACATAAACAAATTCTTCTATAAAATGAAATGTAGACTAAGTTCAATGTATGTATAGCTAATTAGAATTTTTTGTGGCAGCCAGTCTCAAAAATATTATGTCTATCTGAAACTGTTGTACAGAATTCAAGCTTTTCGTCAAGACTTGGGGTTACAGTGTGGACTTCTGCGGAAGTGCCAGGTGCCCGGGAAACCAGCAATGCCACAGAGCCGCTTCCCAATGCTGGTTGCCTGCCGTCTCTTCTCTCCATTCCTGTTGTGAGCTACTCTTTCTTGCAGCTCTTACCAATGAGTCTGCCTTAAATACACACATCATCTTCTCACTCTCACCATACGTACTTGGTCTAACCTACAACCCAAGAGTCCAGATCTCTGGATATGGTAGAATTTCTGCTAAGGTCACAAATGACCCTCCAGCTCATCCCTATTGGTGAAATGCAGGAGCTTTGGTATATGGCCTCTGTGCCACCTTTTGGGCTATTTTTGATGATATTCCAATTACCCCATTTCCCAAAGTTCCCATCTGTGGCCTCTGGAAAGCAAAGTGTCACATTATTTTCAAATATAATCATATAATTTCCCACTTTAAACCTAACTATTTTCCCAGGACTGCTGCCTAAGAGTCAGCAGATAAGGGACATGATTTGCCCTAACTAGCTGTATAACCTTGGGAGAAGTCATGATACCTCTGGGCCTCAGATTCTTTATATCTGTAAACCAGAAAAACGAACTAATGTCTTTTTTCACAGAAATATAAAATATTAAGAGTTGAAAGATACCACAAAGATTATTTAGACAAGTGCCATCCTGTTATACTAACAAGAACACTGGAGTCCAAGAGGCCAGAGACTGGCCCAAAGTCACACACTAGGGAGTTGCAGAGCTGAAACTGGGACCACAGCTCCAGGCCACTGCTCTTCGACCAGCACTGCACACATCTGAACAGCTGCTCACTCCCTTTTCATCTGTCTATGACAATACCTGCCCAGGGTACCCACCAGCCACTAAGAGATTGAGGCTCAGGAAAGAAGCTGATGAACAGAAGGTCAATGGAGCCAGGTTTTGGCTCAGCACAGAAACAAACCGTCCACCAACAAAAACTATCCAGTGATGACAGGCACTGCTATGAACACTTTCAAATGTTTTGGGAAGTGTCTTCTCATGACCAGGCGGACTGAGTCGCACACATCAGATGGGCATTCTGAGAAGAGCATGCTGCCCCAAGGTAGACTTTGGTCTAGAAAAGGGCAAGAAGAGGCAAGAAGACTAGTTTAGAAGCCATGACAATAGATGGCGTGAGATAACCTGGAAGGCAGGAGAAGCAGAGATGGGAAGAAGGAGATGGACTCACAACATATTCAGGAAGTGAAATCTGCAGGACTTGATAACAAATTGGACCTGGGAAAGGTGATGGAGAGAGGACTCGATTCCCAGTTTCCTGACTCACAACTGGACAGATGTAAAGCAGTTATGGAAATGGGTAATACCAGAGAGTGGGTTTTGGAGGGGAGAAGGGAAGAAAGTGCTCACAGATTCCACTGTGAACGTAAGTTTGGAACGTGAGTGACAAAGAGATATCCAAGAAGAGATGTCAAGGAGAAGTTCAATATATGGGACTCTGGAGACTTTTAGGGACAGAGATATGAATCTGTGACACCTGTCTATAGGTGGTCACTGCAGCTGCAAGTATCATCTAGGGAAAGAAGAGACATGTGACTGAGCCCATAACCAGCCATTTAAAGGTTATGAGGAGGAGGATGATTATACACAACAGGGAGAGATGGGAGGGGTAAGAAGAAAACCAGAAAGCAATGAAGAGAGCCTTCAGTCTGCTGAGTGGTTAAGTAAGGACACAGAAAAAGGTCTGTTCTATTGACTTACATCTAGTTGACTGTAGTGAGAACTGTTTAGTGGAATGATGAGGCCAGAAGACAGAATGGAATGAGTTTAAAAGTGAAAGGTGAGAAAGTAAAGAGAACTCTTGAGCATTTGGCTGTGACACTGAAAATAGTGACAGGGTAGTAACTAAGAGGCAGGAGGATCAAGTAGAAGAGACTGAAACAGGAGTGTGTTGGAAAACCAATGGGAAGTAGCACAGAGAAGGACAGTATCAGACTCCTGAGAAGGCAGGGGCTCCAAGCCTGGGTGGAAGAGTTAGCCTGAAGAGGAAGGCAAGCCTCCTACACACTAGGTGAAAAGGAGAAAGAATGGGTATAAATACGAGAATGACATAGTTATCAGCCAGATGAAGGCATTCCCACTTGATGGCCTCTATTTTTCCTATAAAACAAGAGATAAAGTCATACACTGAGACTTCAACAGCTCATCTAGGTAAACGGGTCTAGTTCACCTTAGCAAGCCATTTTCTCTTTCCTACTACGAATATCTTATGTCCTATTTCATCTCTTAGTTTGCTGTCAACCTTTAAGGACTTCTGTACTGTTTTAGAGTTGACAAAGCTAACAATGTGAAGTCACCACAATTTCTGCTCCAAGTGATTCTTCTATCTGTCACTCCTGCCTTTTGATTGCCCACATCTTTCACAAACCTGTCCCCCTCCCTGTATTTCTCATTAGATCTCATAAGAACCACTGACATAACTTTTTAAGTAGCCTCCTGCCACCTGTCAGCTCCAATGCAACAGATATCATATAATTTCCCACTTTAAACCTGACTATATCTCCACAATGAATACTACATCAAGCACAAACCCCTCAGTGTAGTGACAAGGCCCAGACAACTGCAACCAACCTATCTATCTTTCTAGTCTCATCCCTGGCCATTCTTCCATACTCCAACCACTTTGTTCTAGGTGCAATTTCTGGCACCCACGTTTTTCCTAATACCATGTTCAAGAGCCAAAACCATATCATATCTATCCTTGTACCGTCATGTCTAGATTGTTGGCTGACACATAGTAGATGATCAATGAATGCCTATTTATTAAATAAGTAATTGCTATCATTGCCCTACCAGGTCCTCATCATGTTTGTCAGATTAATGACAGTTTCCAGTCCAACCACTGGACTTCAAGTAATTTCAACTCTCCTAATGCAAATCTGGTATTCCCTAACTTTCCCACAGGCTTAAAACCTGTTCAATTGCAAAATGTGTTGAATGAGACAAAAATGAAGAAATATCATCCCAACAGCAAGCTCTCCACCCTCCTTTCTGCCATGGAACTTTATATAACTTGTAAAACATCTCTTAGAAGGAAACACAAGTTGCCATTAGCCTTTATCTCCAAGCCCCACCTAGAAAGTCAACATTTTACACAGAACAGCTGCCCTATTTATTTTTTTTCTACATAGGAAGTGGGCACCTTTATTAGCGCCATAATCAGTATGGCATGGCATGTTCAGAGGTTTAAGAACCATGCGAGAATATGAAGTTGATGGCATTCCAGCCACTTCCCGCATCCTTCCTCTCCCCACCTCTAAGTTCTATTTTAGAACTTTTATTCTGAGATTTCTACTTTCTGAATCTGCTTTTACCAAAGGCATCCTGTCAGCTCAGGGTGAGAAAGATATGAATCAGAAAAGATACTAGTATTGTGCCCAAAGGAAGACTGAAGAAGTCAAGAGAAGGACAAAATGAAGTGTTTTCTGTATGCAAATATCCTTGAAGTCAAAACAAGGGCCCTGATCTCTGTGAGTGCTTTCTTTTTCTCAGCACACCTCTCACCATCACGAATCCCTAGGTCTCTCTTTCTACCGCACCTCAGGACAACAACTAGCCAGAGAGTGGAACAAAGCGTTTCTGTATCAGTGAGTTCACCCTGTAGGCCTTCAGACTTCCCACTTCACCTGCACTGTTCCTACAGTGGTTTGGCAGGAGCATCACTGCACATTCCTGGGCCTAGAAAGCCTGCGTATTAAAAACAATATGGCCACAGTGGAGAGAATCCAGGTATAAACACTTTTTAAAAACCAGAGTTTTGGGGATGTGATTAGAATGCAAATATCAAGAAGAGACAAGCTAGAAAAAGGAAAAAACATGATGACTGAAATTCATCAAAAAAACAGAACAAGACATTTAAATTCCCATGTTCAAAATTTTAGGTGTCTACAGTAGAGCCAAGCTTTTAATTTTAACATTGAAACCAGCTACTAAATAGTATCAAAAATCCCAACCCTTAGAAATTAAACATACATATTTTTATGGTTTAAGTACAGACCGGAGGCATACACCAGGTAGCTAGGCAGACATCCTCCAGGCTCTGCTTCAAATCTTGGACACAGTCAAGGCTGCACCTGACCAGCCTTATCGTCAAATGTTTTCCATTTATATTTCTATTCTAGAAGTTTATGTCCTATAATTACCTGCACACCAGCTCCCTGCTCACCTTATCCTGAGAAGGGGGGCAACTCTGGAAAAGGAGGATGGCGTGTTGTACTACAGAAAAATCGGTAAAAAATATTCCAACTGTTTAATCACCCCACTGCAGAAGTTTTCTATGAACGTTGGGCAAAAACTCTGGACTATGTGCCTCTTTTTCTGACCCGATGCTAGGAACATGGGTTCAGAGGTTTGTTCAGTACCTAATCCCTGAGCTCCAGGTGCCAGACACTGGTCACCAGGCCCTGGTCCGGTCAGGAGACGGGCAATGTGACCACGCTGCACGGACAGGGTCGAAACAACAGGGGCGTCTAACACTGAGCTCGAAACTTTCCGGCCTTTGACTCGACCAGCACGATTCCGCAGAAGTGCTTTCTCCAGGCTGCACCTGCCAAACCCGAGGCCGACAGACTCCCTGCGCAGGGCAGCGAGGTCCCGGCCGAGGAGAGGCCCTGGAGGGCAGAGGACAGCGGCGGCCCAGGGCCCGGCTCCGGAGAGCGGCGTCCGGCGCGCACCTTCATGAACTCGTCCTTGTCGAAGCACAGCGTGTCTGGCCCCTTGGGCAGGTTCATTCTCCTTCTCTCCATCCTGCTGGCCGCCTCTCAGCGCCGACACACGAGCGAGGGGAAGAAGCGGGAGCCTCGCCCACCGACCGGGCGGCCGCAGGCACGACCAATTTCCACGGCACAGGAGGGACCGCTTCCGCCAACATGGCAGCGCGCGCCGTGGCCAATGAGCGAGGGCGCCGCGGGTGACCCCCGCTTGCGCCGCCAAGAGGGGCGCGGGGACAGCCGCCGTCGCGCCGGCAGGCGGCGCTGCCCCCATGCGGCGGAGGGCGGCACTGCAGCCCGCACGCTCCTGCTGGATGGCCCAGCTCTCAGGGAGACCCCGCAGAGTCTGGCGGACCCGCCCAGGGGCCAGCGGGGCGCCCTCTCCACCGAACCGTTTACTGTGGGAGAAACCTGCCTGCAGTCTCTTCCAGGGTCTTCTCCCGAGATTGCTCCGCCGCAGGAACTGTCATGACCGGATGTGGGCCCTCTGGTTCTCAGGTCGGTCTTGCGGGCTTGGGCACGTGGCGAGCTCATTCCTCCCGTCCGTCCCTACGCGCTACCCCGGGGCCGCTTCCAGGGCGCTGAGGCTTGCGGGGGACTCCGCCCTCAGCCTGGGCGCCCGCGGGGGAGCTTCGCATCATGGCCTCAGTTCCTGAGCTGTAAGGAAGGAAGGTGGTCAACTTTGGGCTCACTTCCTGGGTGGGTAGCCTCTGAGCACAGCTTTGGGTCTTCCAGGGTCTTAATGGAGCCCCTCACTACCTGCTTAGACAAAACACAGAAGACAAGGAGGTATGCGTATGCATTTGTTTGTAATCCAAGCTAGAAATGGGCACATTCTTGTGTTTGTGGCCAGGATTGGTGCCATCACCCCCGACCCCCAATATCTCAGACTTTCTCCCTGCACTCATACAAATGTTATTCCCTGGTTCTCTTTCTCTTTCTCTTTCTCTTTCCTTGCTCTTTCTCCCACAGTTCCTCCCGTGAGCAGTGAATATCATAAGTGGTGATAACTCACCTCTTTTTCTCTCCTTTAAACTGATAGCTCAAACACAAACCTCACTTCAAACCCTTCACTCTGCACGTTTTTCCTTCATGCTTTTCTAGATGGGGTTAGGCTGTTCTGCCATTGCTGTTTTCCCCTTGGAAAAATGCATTAACAGCTCCCCAAAGGAGCAAGAAACAGGAAGGCAATACTTTAAAATCAGACACCTGTATTCAAGTTACTCCAAAGAGGAAACTGGTCCCTTTAAAAATGTGAGTATAGAATCCGAAACAATATTCTCCCTAGTGCTGGGCCTGGCAAGCCTTGTTAAAGAGAATACTCCCTGCCAGTGTGTAGAGAGGATGAGGGATGAGAACTGGGATCTACCCCGAGAATCGAAATGAAGTGCGGGAGGTGCGATCATGAAGAGTTCATCCTATGTCCGTGATATGTTTGTTTGGACATGGGAAATTAAAGCCTCGCTGTTTGTTTTTTGTTTATTCACTGTTACTATGAAAAATTCCCAACATGTGAAAGTTTGGAAAACACAAGGGTAACACCCCCCCATCCCCCTGCTCATGGACTCATCACTCTGCTTCAACCATCATCAGCATTTTGCTGTACCTGTGTCACCTGGCCCCCTCCTATCACAACACTAAACACTGCCACCTCCTTTTCTGGCTAGAATATATTTCAAAGTAAATCCCAAACATCACATCATTTCCTGCTCCCCAAAAGCCTTGGTTTACATGTCTAATAATAATAAGGAAAGACGCCTGACCAGGCAGTGGCGCAATGGATGGAGCGTCAACCTGGGACACTGAGGACTCAGTTTTGAAACCCTGAGGTTGCTGGCTTGAGCATGGGATCATAGACATGACTCCATGGTTGCTGGCCTAAAGCCCAGGGTTGCTGGCTTGAGCCCAAGGTCGCTGGCTTGAGCAAGGGGTCATTGGCTCAGCTGGAACCCCCAGACAAGGTATGTAAGAGAAAGCAATGAATGAACAACTGAAGTACTGCAACTATGAGTTGATGTTTCTCATCTCCCTTCCTGTCTGTCCTTGTCTGTGTGTGTGTGTCTCTCTCTCAAAATAAATACTACTAATAAGGAAATAAAAAGACATTTTTCTTACACAATTGCAATGCCATCATCACACCTAACAAACTCAGCAATTATAATAAGCATATTAGGTCTAAGAGGTCTGGCTTTTAGCATAAAATCACACTGTTAATGACTGACAAGTGTAAACCCAGGTGCACAAACTTCAAGTCCATGTCCTTCACATGACCCAGCAATTCCATTTGTGAGTATTTATCCAAAGAGAACAAAAAAATAATTTGAAAAGATATATGCACCCTAATATGTTCATTGCAGCATTATTTACAATAGCCAAGATATGTAAGCAACCTAGGTATTTATCAGTAAACAAATGGATAAGGAAGATGTCATTACACAATGGAATATTATTCAGCCATAAAAAGAAGGAAATCTTGCCAATTGTGATGACAAGAATAAATCTTGGGGTCATTGTGCTAAGAGATATAAATCAGAAAGAAAAAGACAAATACCGCATGATATCAGTTATATATGGACTTTAAAAATGAAAAACCAAAAATGAGCTCATAGATACAGAGAACTGATTGGTGGTTGCCAGAAGGTGGGGGTGGGCGAAATGAGTGAGGGGTTAACAGGTAAAACATCCAGTTATAAAATGGCGATGTAATGTACAACAAGGTGACTAGAATTAGTAAGAGAGTAAATCTTAAAAGTTCGCATCGTGTCCCTTGCATCACTTCTTGCCTCCCTCTAGCTGCCATCTTGCATCCCTGCGTGTGAGTTTATTGTCAGCTGGTCTGCCCAAGACCCCCTTAGCGCCAACCCTAGTCCCCCGCACACCTCATTTCCTCTCCAATAAGATGAAAGAAACTATCATGAACCAAGAGAAACTCACCAAACTGCAGGCACAAGTGCTTATTGGTGGGAAAGGAACTACTCATAGTAGAAGGTGGTTCACAGAACAACTATAGCAGATGATAAAAATCTTCAGTTCTCCTTAAAGAAGTTGGGGGTAAACAATATCTCTGATATTAAAGAAGTAAATATGTTCACAAACCAAGGAACAGTGATCCACTTTAACACCCTAAAGTTCAGGCATCTCTGGCAGCGAACACTTTCAACATTACAAGCCATGCTTTGGGTGGGACCTCTTTTTTTTTTTTTTTTTTTAATTTTATTTATTCATTTTAGAGAAGAGAGAGAAAGGGAGAGAGAGACAGAAAGGGAGAGAGAGACAGAGAGAGAGAGGAGAGAGAGACAGAGAAGGTGGGGAGGAGCTGGAAGCATCAACTCCCATATGTGCCTTGACCAGGCAACCCAGGGTTTCAAACCAGCGACCTCAGCATTTCCAGGTCGACTCTTTATCCACTGTGCCACCACAGGTCAGAACAAGCCATGCTGAGACAAAGCAGCTGACAGAAATGCTACCCAGCATCTTAAACCAGCTTGGTGCAGACAGTATGACTAGTTTAAGGAGACTGGCTGAAGCTCTGCCCAAACAATCTGTAGATGGAAAAGCACCACTTGCTACTGGAGAAGATGATGATGAAGTTCCAGATCTTGTGGAGAATTTTGATGAGGCTTCCAAGAATGAAGCAAACTGAATTGAGCCAACGTCTGAAGCAGATAAACTTGAAGAAGTTACTGGGAGCTGCTATTTTATATTATGACTGCTTTTTCAAATTTTGTTTATGGATCTGATAAAATCTAGATAAAAATCTTAATATTTTTAAGCCCCTTGGGCACTGCAGCTCTTTTCAGTTTTTGCTTATACTTAAATCATTCTTTGCAGCTAATTAAGCTGAAGAAGCCTGGGAATAAAGTTTGAAACAAAGGTTAATATAAAAAAAGTTTTCATCATGTCTTGCTAGGTGGTGGCGCAGTGGATAGAGTGTTGGACTGGGACGCAAAGGACCCAGGTTCAAAATCCTGAGGTTTTCAGCTTGAGCGCAGGGTCACTGGCTTGAGTGTGGGATCATAGACATGATCCCATGGTTGCTAAAGGTCGCTGGCTTGAGCCCAAGGTCGCTTGCTTGAACAAGGGGTCACTCGCTCTGCTGGAGACCCCCCCCCCCAATCAAGGCACATATGAGAAAGCAATCATTGAACAATGAAGATGCCACAATGAAGAATTGATGTTTCTCATCTCTCCTTTCCTGTCTTGTCTGGCCCTTTCTCTGTCTCTCTGTCTCTGTCAGAAAAAAAAAAATATGGTAACTGTGTGTGGTCACAGACATTGACTAGAGTTATTGTGATCATCATTTCACAATATATACAAATATCAAATCAATATGCTGTATACTCAAAATTAATATGTCCAATAAAATAAAAATAAATGCAGATAAATCACTTTACAGTACTACCATACTATTATGGTACCTTGTAAAGTCGACAATACTTATTTAATATCATAAATTACCTATCATGTTCAAATTTCCCTGTCTGATTTTTAAATAATTGATTTGAATTATAGAGAGCACCCCCACCCACACTACATTTTGTGTTTATATCTGTTAATCAGTGGGGTGCTCTTCCTCTTCCTTGCAATATTTTAAAAATAACTCTTTATTTTTCAATTACAATTGACATACAATGTTTTATTAGTTTCAGGTGTAAAATCCAGTGATTAGACATTTATGTATCTAACAAAGTAATCTTCCTATCAGACTAACATTCATCTGACATGATACATAGTTATAACAGTATTATTTAGTATAATCCATGTGATGCACTTTACATATTTTTTACTAATTTTATAACTGGCATTTTCTTAATTTTTAATTCCTTCACTTTTGAACCTATCTTCCCAATCCCCCTTTCGTCTAGAAACCATCCATTACTTCTCTGTATCTATGAGTTTGTTTTTGTTTTGTTTTTTTTTTGTCTTTTAAATTCCACATATAAGTGAATTATATAGTATTTCTCTCTCTCTCTCTCTGACTTATGTCACTTAGCATAATACCCTCCAAACCCATCCAACATGTCATAAATGGCAAGATATAATTCTTTTTTATGGCCGGGTAATATTCCATCATATATTAACACCATCATTTCTTTATCTATATGTGTTTTGATGGTAACTAGTCTTTGATTCAAACATTTAAACTATCTACACGGAAAGGAATCGATAGGTTTACAAGCTGGTTGAGAGAAGGGTCAATGAAAACACAATGGCTTCAACCACACTTCTGTCTGGGAGAAGCTGCCCCTCCAGCCCTTGCCTTGGAGGCAGACAGTGCAGTTAGTTATTCCTGTGTCCCAGGCGCTGTGCAATCTCCTGCTCCAGCACAGGAGTTCAGAGCAGGGCAGTCTGTCAGTGGGTAGATCCGTGCACCGGCCCCTTAAGGAGAACCTGGGGCTCCAGCAAGCAGCCCTCCCTTTAACTCAGCCACCTTCCCTGCCGCTGGTCACCAAGAGAGGTTACTGGGATTTTCTTTCCTGGCACTGGGACCCTGGGCAGAGGAGCATCACATGGAACTAGAACTCCTGGCTCCTGGAGAGGGGCCCAGTGCACCCCAGACTTCTCTCACCGCAAGTTCTTATCTGCCACATTGTGAGTGTAAGACCTGCCCCTTCCGAATGTCCAACCCGCACACCAGTATCACTGCGGCTCCTGAAACCCTTACTTCTGTGGGACTGGTGTTAGCTAGCTGTCAGGCTGTCCTGGGGGCCTGCTCTGTGTCAGCTGTAACTCTGATGTGGTGCTGGCGGAGAAGGGGGTGGGGAGCACAGTGTGTAGGCTCTGCCATCCTGAGAAGTTCTTCCCTGCACATTAACTGTGAAAACAATCACCTCCTTTGTCCTTTAGTTGTGTTTTGGAACTTGCTGACTGCCTCCCATATTGTCACTTCACATGTCCCTCTGTCCCTTGTATTTCCTGTACACTGGTAGCTCTGGAAAGCTTTTGAAAGTGCCTGTGTCCAGACCCGACCCTGAAAATGCACTCAGTAGAACCGGGAGCTGGGAGTCTCTAATTATCCTTAGATTTCTAGGTGAGTCTGAGTCTGTTTGCCTCGTGTTTGGAAAATGCCAAGCCATCTGACTCTGCGTAACCACAAGTCAGCCTCGGTCTCAGCAAGAATCAGAGACGGACACTAAGGTTCTAGTTTCCTGGGTGGGCAGTGGGGGTGGTCACTGCAGGAGAGGCATTAGCTGTCTTTGTGGGTAAACTGAGGCTCAGTGGGAACATCGGGAGCCCCAGTGCGTGTGCCTCTTTCCTCTAACCAAGGTTCAGGAAACTTCCTGTGTGGCCACCTTCCCTGACCTTGAGGGTCTCTGTCAGGGGAGAAGCAACAACAGTCTTCCTGCTGTGGCCTCTGAGGACAAGTGTGCTGTCCCCAGGGTGGGTGATTTCACCCAGGCCTGAGGGCCACAAGCTGCTGACAGTGTCCCCTTCTGTCCTGGGCTGCTGAGGGAGGTAGGCCTGGGACACAGTCCAAAAGCCTGTGCTCTTTCTTGTCTTGATGTACCCCCTCCCTGTTATAGTAATTAAATATATAGAAATATAAAAAAATATGGAAGATATATAAAAGTAATTAAGATATATTAAAATTAAGGAAATAAAGTTATGTCATCTGGATAGGAATTAATATAGTGTGTGCAGCTGTGATAAACAGACTAACTTTCGAGCAGGGCCCAGTTAGTATGTGTGTGAAGTTATAACATCTTAAAAAGTGGTTTGATGTAACATTTCAGTAGATTGACATAGAGGGGATTCCCTGCAAGGAACTCCCAAAAAGGTGGTTTGAGGTGATAATCCTGTAGATTGACACCTGTTAGAAGGTGTTGGCCAGAAAGGGTACTAAAGCTGACAGGCCCCCTGCTGTGGTAGTCGCCCAGACTCCAACGTGAACATGCACTGTCTCCACACCATTCTGAGCTCTGACCAAAGACCGCGGAGAGGAGCACGCCCACGGGGCACCTGTAAGCTGTACCCAGGCACACCAAAGGATTTGTTTGTAATAAATTGCCTGTGTGATTCTTGCAACTAACTTTGTGTGTCGGTCTCATGCTTTTCCTCCAGTGGCAGTTAGTGTCGGCACTGATCAGTAGCATCCTCATAGCTGCCTCAAGAATAGTCTCGAAGAGGCTGCCAGCCCTGCTGATAAGCAGGAGTGTCCCACTGCACTGGGAAATCGAATCAGGGACGCCTGATCTACATAGAACTTGGGCTCTACTGGGACACTCCTCCACTCCGAGGACCAACCATTTCCTTAATAACTGCTGAGAAATTCCACTGGTGACAGCCAGCCCCTCACTGTGGGCCCACAGCAGTCAGAGTGGTCTTTGCAGTGTCTACATTAGACCACTTCATTACCCTGTTCTAAACCCACCCGTGACTCCCATCACATTTAAGAAAAGCCACAGTCCTCGCCATGGTTGACAAGGCCCACTAGAGTCTGGTCCACACCTACTTCTCCCATCACATCTCCGTTCTTTCTCTTTCTTCCCCTCCACACGGGCCTTTCTGCTGGTCCTGGACAGGCCGTCCCCACTTCGACCTCAGGGCCTTTGCATTTGCCATGTCTTTCCCAGGAATACTCTTCCTCCCACTCATAATGTGGCCCCTCCTTCATGTCTACTGAAAATTCTGATCCTCAAAGGAGACTCTGCTGACCACCTTGTATGACCTAGCACCTCCTCATCACTCTATCTCCTATCTTACTTTGTTTTTCTTTATGACAATATCATAATTGAAATTCTACTGGTGCCTTGTCTCTTCCTTTTCTTTGTGGATGCTTCGAGGGGAGAGGCCTCAATCACCTCAGTCACCGAAATATCCCAAGTGACAAGCACAGGTGCTCAATGCATATTTGTTGAGCAAATCCATAGAGGAAGGAGTGTCTTTCTACATGACAACAGCATTTTCTCAGTCCTGCCTCTACACACACACACACACACACACACACACACCCCACAGGGTTGTCCTCAGTCCTCATTGCGTTCAGCCTGAGTCCTGCCACAATCAGCACAGGTGTCCCTGCAGGACCCAAATAGAATCTGCACCCAAGGGTCCTCTTCGGAGGCAGGAGGTCTTACAGGACCAGGTACATGAAAATGAACTTCAGGAAATAGAGAGGTTGGGACCTCATATTGAACAATTTAATTTCAGTAAAAATTATGTTATTGACCAGTTAGCATCCTTGTGGGGACAGTCAGGCTGGGAATGAGAAAGCAGGTGAGCCCTAGGGGAAAGAAGGTTGCTGGCTGACACTTCCCAGGGAGCAGGAAATCCTATGTCCCCTGTTCTGCTCTGAGACCCAGACTGCAGGCTCCCTGGGGAACCCAGCTGCTTCTTTCAGTGTCAAGAAGCCTCCTAGTTTGTGTTGATAGCCGCTGGCAATGACTCATGACAGGAGCCCAGCAGGTAAACTGATAAGCAGGAGTGTCCCACAGTGCAGGGAAGTCAAATCTGGACCCCCATCTGTGTAGAGCTCAGGCTTTACTGGGACACTCAGTGTCCCCCTCTAAAGCACTCTGCATCTTCTCTTGGCTCCTAGATCCTACTTGGATCACAGAGGGCAGACTTTTCTTTCTTGTTCCCTCTAGGAGACTGACAGAGGCAAATTAAGGTCTTTTGAGGTCCCAGGCACAGATGAAAATATTGAGCCCCTTAAAAAAAAGAGAGAGAGGGAGAGCCTGACCAGGCGGTGGTGCAGTGGATAGAGTATCGGACTGGGATGCAGAGGACCCAGGTTCGAGACCCCAAGGTTGCCAGCTTGAGTGCGGGTTCATCTGGTTTGAGCAAAAGCTCACCAGCTTGGACCCAAGGTCACTGGCTCGAACAAGGGGTTACTTGGTCTGCTGAAGGCTCGCGGTCAAGGCACATATAAGAAAGCAATCAATGAACAAGTAAGGTGTCACAACACGCAACGAAAAACTAATGATTGATGCTTCTCATCTCTCTCCGTTCCTGTCTGTCTGTCCCTGTCTATCCCTCTCTCTGACTCTCTGTCTCTGTAAAAATAAATAAATAAAAATAAAAATACATGTTTAACCATATTTTCAAATAAATAGAAAATATTATGTACTATTAATGTTAAAATTGCACATATGAAACCAAACTTGGTGTCATTAGAAAAAAATGTAAAGTTGGGTTTTGTGGCTTCTTGGCCGGTTGGCTCAGTGGTAGAGCATCGGCCGGTGTGTGGATGTCCTGGGGTTGATTCCTGGCCTGGGTGGAATCACAGGAGAAGTGCCCATCTGCTTCTCTACCCTTCCCCCTCTCCTTTCTCTCTATTTCTCTCTTCCCCTTCCACAGCCAAGGCTCCACTGGAGCAAAGTTGGGCCAGGCGCTAAGGATGAGTCCATGGCCTCTGCCTCAGGCGCTAGAATGGCTCTGGTTGCAATGGAACAATGGCCCAGATGGGCAGAGCATCACACTTTAGTGGGCTTGCTGGGTGGATCCCGGTTGGTTGAGCGCATGTGGGAGTCTGTCTCTCTGCCTCCTCATTTGGAACTTCAGAAAAATACAAAAAAAAGTGGGGTTTTGCGGGGCCTTTCAGAAGTCGGAGCCCAGGGCATGTGCCCGCCATTAAATCTACCTCTGGGGACTGAACACCAGGGGCTCTGCTAGGCCAGCTCCAGCCTGGCATGCTCAGAGCAGCTGCCCATTTGAAATCTCAGTGTTACAGTAATATAATGTTATAGTAATTAAATATATAGAACAGGGGTCCCCAAACTACGGCCCACGGGTCGCATGCGGCCCCGAGGCCATTTATCCGGACCCCACCGCACTTCTGGAAGGGGCACCTCTTTCATTGGTGGTCAGTAGGGAGAGCACTGTATGTGGCGGCGCCGCAAAGCGTACCATCACTCACGTACAGTACTACTTCCGGTGATGCGGGATGCATGCCTCACGGCTCTGGAAGTGCGTCATATCACTTGTTACGGCTAGCAGTGACAAACATGGAACTGGACATTACCATCTCATTAGCCAAAAGCAGGCCCATAGTTCCCACTGAAATACTGGTCAGTTTGTTGATTTAAATTTACTTGTTCTTTATTTTAAATATTGTATTTGTTCTCGTTATGTTTTTTTACTTTAAAATAAGGTATGTGCAGTGTGCATAGGGATTTGTTCATAGTTTTTTTTTATAGTCCGGCCCTCCAACGGTCTGAGGGACAGTAAACTGGGCCCCTGTGTAAAAAGTTTGGGGACCCCTGATATAGAAATATAGAAAAATATGGAAGATATATAGAAATAAGTTAGGATATAATATTAAGAGCAATTAAGGAAAATGAATAAGGCTATGACATCTGGACAGGAATTAATCTAGTGTTTACAGATAAGATAGGCAGACTTTGCTTTTCATGCAGGACCGAGTTAGTGTGTGTGTGTGGTTTTATATAAAAAGTGGTTTGATGTCATAACTCTGTAGGTTAACATAAACAAGAAACTTCCCTAGGAACATCTTAAGAGTGGCTTGATGTGACATTTCTGTAGATTAACATAAAAAGTGCTCCCTGCAAGGAGCACTATCCCAGAAAGGCGATTTGAGGTGATAATCCTGTAGATTGACACCTGTTAGAAGGTGCTGGCCAGAAAAGGTACTAAAGCTGAGGGGCCCCCTGCTATGGTAGTCACCCAGACTCCAACATGGGACGTGGACACGCCCCTCTGACCAAGGACAGCAGAGAGGAGCATGTTGACAGGGCCCCCTTAAGCTGTGCCCAGGCACACCGAAAGGCTTTATGAGTAATAAATTGCCTGTGTGATTCTTGCAACTAGCTTGTGTGTCAGTCATGTCTTTCCTCCAGGGGCAGTTGGTCTCTGCAGTGATAAGTAGAATCCTCATAGCTGCCTCAAGAGTAGTAAACCACCGGCCTTACACTGACTGTATCCCATTGTGTCTTTAAGTCCAGTGGCCACTGCCAAGGCCATGCAGGTTCCCATTGGATTCAGGCAGAAGGTAAAGGAACTGAGGAGCCAGAAAATGGTGGGCCATTCCATTTATTCAAGTCTCATACTGGTGGATGAGCAAACAGGCAGGGAAGACTACTTTCCTCTCTCTCTCTCTCTCCAGACTCACCTGGACTCACAGGCCCCCACCAGCCTCAGCAGTTCCCCAAACCCTTCAGCACTCTCTCACTCTCTCTCACCCTCCCTCCCTCTAGCTCCTTAGTTAAAACAGGCTAGGGGGGATAAACTCCTCCTCCAGCAAGCAACAGCAAACAATCGCCCCTCCCCATGGAGGCAGGCAGTCTGTAATTTGCAATCTGCTGTCCTGAGGGCAAGCACCACAGCCTTACACAGAACACACACACACACACACACACACACACACACACACACACACACACGGAGCTGTCTTGCACCAATGCAAAATACTAGTGAGCAAACCTAAATATACTTGTTTATCCAACAGTGTCACTTCACATGTCCCTCTGTCCCTTATATTTTCTATACACTGGTAGCTATGGGAAGTTTCAGAAGGTGCCTGTGTCCAGACCCAACCCTGAAAAGGCATTCAGTAGGACTGGGAGCTGGGAATTTTTAATTATCCTGAGAGACCTAGGTGACTCTCAGGCTGTTTGCCTCGTGTTTGGGAAATGCCAAGCCATCTGACTCTGAGTAACCACAAGTCAGCCTGGATCTCAGCAAGGATCAGAGACGGACACTGGAGTTCTAATCTCCAAGGTGGGCAGTGGAGGTCCCTAAAGGAAGAGGCATGACCTGTCTTAGGCTGTTTGTTTGTCCTCTCTCTGCAGAGGGCTCGGCCAGCAAGCCAGCAAGCTACTGTGGGGTCAGCCTCTAACTCCCTTGCTATAATTGTCGAATTTAGGGGCTGATGTAGCCGAGGTCTTTGTCCAATTTCTCCATAGTGTGATGTCTCTGTAGTGCTTATCTTGAGGCTGGTTTGTTTCTTTTTTCCTCCAGTGCAGTGGCCAAAGGAGGGTCCCCACAGCACAGGTGCCCACCGACCAGGCAGTATGTCTCCCTATGCCAACCCACCTGAGTTTTCCCACACCTTTGATAGGCAATGCAGTAGTGACCAGGTGTAGACAGAAATGTGGGAGCCCCAGCTGTTAGAATGAAAAACAGAACTGATCAGTTCCTTGAGCTGTCACTGTCCTGGCAGGACATCCCCTCTCTCATGTGTCTCCCAGGTCCTTGCTGAAGCCTTCTAATCTGCTTGGCATCCAAGACACAGCCTTAGCCATCACTTCTCTGAGTCCGCAGGGAAGGGGTGTGAGCTGCAGAAGCGATTCTGTGGGACCCAGGGCAGCAGCAGGAGACCAGAAAATCTTCCCCTTCCCAGAGAAAGAACCCGAAAATAATTGCAGTCAGGTCCCCTCCTTCTATCCCCATCAGAGAAAAGATTTCTCACGTCCTGTCACTTCCGAGGCTTTACGGAAATGGAAATGCCTTCCAAGTTTTAGAAAACAACAATTTAGTATAAATTGGTTTTGAACCCCTCCCACCTTGGCAACTTATCTCAGGCCTGATTCATACTGATTCACACTGAGGCAGAGAGACCAGGAGGTTCAGAGCCAGATTCTGGATCCCGAGTCCAGGCTTACACCAACCCAACCTTCTGGGATACCGATTCCTCAGTCCTCTGGTCCCAGGGTCATTCCATCACTCCCCTTGGCCTTTGTTCCTCCCGTGGGTTGAGCCCAGCTTTTCCCTCGCCCTCAGCAGCTCAGTCTGGGATGTGTCTGAGGACACCCAGGTGGATGTCTGTGTGACAGCACAGTGACTGTGACGAGGTCTGAAGGAGAGGGTCATGAGCAGCGCTCTACAAGTCTTCCTCAAACAAATGCCATTGTCATTTGTTAACAAAATGTACTTGACTTTTGCAAAGAGGCCCACTAGTAAAGGGCCTAAATGGAACTACCTTATAGCCCAAACTGGAAGGCTACATTGGTAAAGATGAGACTTTCTGAACACTTGCCCAGGAATGACATGGCACAGCACAGCCCTCAGCAGCTAGCAAGACCACTGTGGGTCCCTGAGGGCCCAGGGCGCTGGGATATGTGTAGCTAGAGTCGTTCTCAGGGGTGGTGGATAAGAATGAAAAGATTATGTGGCAGGCAGGTGAGGTTGTGTGTGTACTAATACTCCCTGTGCAGATGCCCAAGCTAGGACTACCTGCTGTGCTGCACTCCCAGGGGACAGATGACAGGTCTCATTGAATATATATGATCTCCTCAATCATCTATCTCTGTCTCTGTCTGTGTCTCGCAACCAAAAAGACTGACATCTGTTAGAGAGTGGTTGGGAAGGTCCCCTTGGTAGTTACCCTGCCATGAAAACCATGGCATCATCACTACCCAGTAAGGTCACTCATGGAATCTGGGACTTGAAGCCCTCGAGGTTTTGTGGATAGCAGGCTGGAGGCAGAGAGGCACCCTGCTTGTGTCCTCACACCTGACCCTCAGCACCCATGCCCTAGTCAAGTAGCCACACCCATGGAGCATATCTATGAACTGACATAGCCCTAGGGGCCAGAGGAAGGCAAGAGAATTCCATTCTGAGATGAGCATGAGAAGTAAGATTAGCCTAAAACAGCTAAGTTTATGGCACTGACCCTAAGAACCTAACAGTTGGAGAGGCAGAGATTTGTGTGAACTGGGGAATCAAGGAAGGCTCCAATGGTGGTGGCCTGAAGGACAAGGGAGATTTGGACCAGTGGAAAGGAGAAGGAAGGCATTCCATTTGAGAAGAATAAAAGCAAAAGCAAGCTTTTCTTGACCTTGTTCTGCTTCAAATGCCAATTCATAACTCAGAACTGAGGACTCAAGAGACCAAGAGGTTCAGGGGCCTCCCCAAGGTCCCACAGGTAGTGGACACGGGTTTTGCTCCACTGTAGGGCTTCATATTGGGCTCTGGACTTATAGCTGCGATGAATGTAAGGACAAGCTCATCACATTTCAGAGTGACTCTGGGAGAGATATTAAAGGTACCCCAAGGCAAAGTGAGGGTCCTGAATGGCTTCACGGAGTGGGAATGATGGGCCTATTTACATACAAAATTAAAAACAATTTCATGACACAATGATATAATAGACAATGGCAACCCAATCAAAAACATCTCCTGTCTAAAAGGAAAACAATGATAATGCTGCCACCATGAAAGTATAAAATCTGAGCACAGCAGCAGCCCAAGTGAAAAACATGGCCAACACTGTGAGAAGTGTTATTAAACCACAATATGATGCTACTCAGAGGAGGAAACAGAAAACTCTGTTGCTGGCATGATTAAGCCCATAGGAAGAAACCATATTTCAGGCACCCTTGATCCAGTGTGGCCTAGAACTTCCTACAATGAGAGATAACCTTCTTTAAGAGGAGAATCCCAGTTGCTGGCCTATAATAGGCAAAAACGGGACATTTGTTTGCTGAGGCTCTTGCAGGGGGGATGTGCCCAGGAGGTAGCTCACCTAGGGCGGCTACCATTGAGAAACTGCATATCCTGGTTGAGAACCACAGCACCTTTGCTCACTCCTCAATTGCTAGAAGTTGCATGGCAGGTAGGACCAAGTCAGGACTCATTAGAGATGAGTACTGTTGGGGAATGGTAGGAGGTAAATGTGAAGGGGAGGGCTCTGGAGGAGGTTTGTCCTGGCAGGTGGGCCAGCACGAGACCACTCATATTTCCCAAGCTGTTAGATTAGTTGTCTGGTAGCATCCCTCTGACCTGATGGAGAAATCAGTATCTTCTCAGGACCTGGTTGGGCCTCTGGGGACAGCAGAACAGCACACACAATTTACTAAGGAGGACTTGAGACTCACCTGGGGATTCCAAGAACAATTTTAAGAAACCTAGAAGTAAATTCTTGGGCCAATGCTCAGAAAACCTCCAGATCTGGAGTGGGGCTCAGGCATCTGCACTTTTAACAAGCTTTCTGGGTAGTTCTAACAACACTAGTGGTCCGTGGACAGTGATAACTTTAGTGTCGGGAGCCGATCAACAACTGCTGGCTGACAAGGTCACAGCAGGAGAAGACCCACAACTGCTGGCTGACAAGGTCACAGCAGAAGAAGACCCACAACTGCTGGCTGACAAGGTCACAGCAGAAGATCAAAAACTGCTGATTGACAAAGTCACAGCAGAGAAGACCAATGGCTGCGGGGTGACAAAGTCACTGCAGTGAAGACCAATGGCTGTGGGGTGACAAAGTTACCGCAAAGGAAAGGCACAATGATACTTCCCCCTTTGACTTTTTGAATTAATCTGGCCTTATATCCCCCCTTTTCTGGGTGTGTGCTATTAATTATGGCACAGGGATAATAGTACCGTGCTTTCCCTGTAGATTCGTAGTGATTTCTTTGGAAATGAGACAGAGGATGTGAGTTCCACAGAAAAGCCTGTAAGCCCCTTGAACTGGACTCATAGACATAAGAGGCTGGCTATGATATCCCTCGTATAGGGTTAAGTTTGTAGGAGAATTCCTTCTTAATCATGTTAAAAAGAATAGATTGTGACTTGTGAATGGTTAGGGGGCAGTGGCTGTGCACAGAGCACCCCTAGGCCTTCACTTAATTCAACATTTTTCCTCCCTAGCCTTTTCATGTGATAGAGAAACATTCCTTTCTTCTTGCTTATTTGATCTGCAAATAGTGGTATATTCTGAGAAGAATAGAGTCAGAACTTAACTAGTGTTTAAATATAATAAATAAGTAATATTTGACTAGACAATAGTATCTTAGGTAAGGTATAGTAGAATGGCCCATTGTGTGGCCTAGGATGAGAGCGTAGTCAGCAAGAAAAAAAAATGTTTTACTAAGAGAATTGTCTTTTGACTAAAGGCAATTGCTAGGCTTTCTCAATGAGATGTTCTCATGAGATTTAAAAATGTAGGGAAATCCATGGAATATCTTGTGTTGCTGCTGGGCTATCTTGCAAGTGCACTCTGCATATCTTTGGATGAAAGCTATTCTTGATGTTATGTTAATTTCTTTAGAGGCAAGCCTTTTAGAATCTTGTGAGAAAAAGTAGGACACTGCATAAACCCAAGGCCATTTACCTGAGCAAGCGGTGGTCCATTGTTAGTCATCTGCTAAATCTCTCTCTGCCCCTTAACTCACAACAGCAATAAAGTTAGTTAACTATTAGTACTAATACTCTAAAAGCTTTTACTGATGTTGTTATCGCTATTCAAGTTATTTTGTATTTTGTATAATTTGCTACCTGATTTGTGACTCATAGATGTAAATTAACTGTTATCTGGAAACATGCAAACATAGTGAAACAAAAGCAATAATTAACACCATGTGATTGTAACTCAGTGTGCGTGTATAAAAAGGGAGCTATACTAGCATTTGGCAGAGATGCCTGGCAGTAAATGCTAACCGGAGAATAAAGAGAAAGAAAAGAATTCGGCTCTCTCACTCGATTTCGCCGACGCCGTCTCCTCCTGTGGGACCCCTGGATCCCCCCGGGGCTGGACCCCGGTACTTTAGTGTTTAAACTGGGTGGCTGTTGTGAGTCAAACTGGCCAGTATTAAAAATTTTGCCAGGCATAGATGCGAATAAGGAATATTCAAGGAAAACCGTGTTATACACTTATTCTATGCATGAATCACCTTTTATCCCTTAAAATTTATTGACTGATTTTAGAGAGGAAAAAGAGAGAGGAGGAAGGAACAGGAAGCCTCAACCCATAGAAGTTGCTTCTTGTATGTGCCTCGACAGGGCAAGCCTGGGGTGTTGAACCAGCAATCTCTGCATTCCAGGTCAATGCTTAGTCACTGCGCCACCACTGATCAGGCATCTGATAAGAGCTACTGTGGTGGTGAAGAACACAACCCTGGAAACAGATCAGATTCTGACCTACCCCCTGTGTGATTCTGAGCTAGTTCTTCTATCTCTCTGAGCCACAGTTTCTTCATAACAAAAAGAGCACTTCACTTCACATTTAGTACAATATTCTCTTTTAGCAAAGGTTGCCCCTGGCCCATTGCTGTTCTCTACAACCTGGCCCTTTTCAGCATGCAGTACTTTGAAGTTGCTCTGTGCAGTATTGTATGCCTCTCAATATTTGTTACTTCAGGCAAAGCTCACAGAATGCTGCTGAGCCTGGAACCCAGGAGGTGGTGAGAGGAAGCTCTGTGTTTATTCTGCCAGTTTGGTGAGACCCTGTGCTCCTCTTCACTTCTTCCTTCACCAGGGAAAGGAATTGATTGGAAATGCACGCCAAGCAGTATTCTGTGTCAGGCTGCCTTTTACTCTTTTGCCAGGACTTCCGAGACTGATTTCACCAAGAGTGTGCAAGTTCCATGGGCAGTAATGGTGAGGGACATTTCTCTACTGCTGACCCCATTCCATTCTAGTGGGGGAATTAAAGGATATTTGGGGGCAGGGAATAATATTTAAATGTTTACAAACTAAAACATAAATTGAAATAGCCTTTGCCCTTGGGGTGGTAGTTCGGTGTGTGATTTTTATCAATCCAATGAATGCTGTAAGTGAATATCTCAATGTGGTACCACTTCACCTCTTACAATACTAGGTATCACCTCATACCTATTATCAAAAAAACAAAAACAAAAACACCCTGGACCTGGCTGGTTTGCTCAGTAGATAGACCACCAGCCCAGCATGCAGATATCCCATGTTTGATCCCTGGTCAGGGCACACATGAGAAGCAACCATCTGCTTCTCTTCCCCTCCCTCTCATCCTTCTCTCCCTCTTTCCCTCTTGCAGCTAGTGGCTTGATTGGTTTGAGAATCAGCCCTGGGCACTGAGAATTTGCTCAGCTGATTCAAGCATAAGCCCCAGAGAGGGGTTGCCAGGTAGATCCCAGTCAGGGTACAAGTGGGAGTCTGTTTCTCTATCTCCCCTCTTCCCACTTAAGAACAAACAAAAAACTCCACAAAAACAAATATAAAAAAAAGAATATAAGTGTTGGCGAGGATGTGTAAAAAAGGATACCTTTGTGCACTTTGGTAAAAACAGTATGGAATTTCCTTTAAAAAATTAAAACTAGAATGTCCGTGTGATCCAGAAATTCCACTTCTGGGTATTTATCCAAAGAAAGTAAAACATGAACTCAAAACAATATACATATATGCACCCCCCTGTTCAAAGCAGGAGTATTTACAATAGCCAAGATATGGAAATAGCCTAGGTATCCATTAATAAACAACTGGATAAAGGAAAGTGGTATATAAATATGATATATGAGATGGAATATTACTCAGCAATAAAAATATAATTTTGTTATTTGCAACATGGATAAATTTAGAAGGTATTAAATGAAAAAAAGAAAGACAAATACCTTACAATTTCACTTATATGTGGGATATAAAAACAAAATATATAAATAAAAAAGGCTAAACAGAAACAGATCCATAGGTACAGAGAACAAGTTAATGGATGCCAAAGGGGACGGAAGTAGGTGTAGGGGGTAACTTGCCCGTACTTTTAACCAAGGGACCAAGAAAGGGGACGAGGATGCTGGGCAGGCCAAGCAAACAAGTGTGGGAAACCCTTCCTTCTCTAGAAGTCATGACGCCTCTCCCCACCATGTAACCAACTACCTACTGTACTACTTCACTTTGGTGGCCCACCAGTGCCCCAAACTCAGCATGTTCAAAACTTGATTCATTTTCTTTTCTAAAAGACCTGCTTATCCTCCTTCATGTAGTTTCTTGGCAAATGGTTCCACCAAATGCCAGCTGCATGTGCCAGAAACCCAGGAGTCAGCATACAACTGAGCCAATCTATTGACTTTATTATTATTATTATTTTAATTCAGTGAGAGGAGATGAGGCAGAGACAGACTCCCACATATGCCCCAACCAGGATCTCCCAATAAACCCACTAGGGGGCGATGCTCTGCCTATCTGGGGCATTGCTACATTGCTCAACAACTGAGCTCTCCCTCAGTGCCTGAGGTGGAGACCATGAAGCCATTTCTCAGCACCCGGGCCAACTTGCTCCAATCGAGCCATGCCTGCAGAAGGGGGAGAGAAAAAGATAAAGGGAGAGAAGGGAGAGGGAGTGGTGGAGAAGCAGATGGGTGCTTCTCCTGTGTGCCCTGACCCAAGGAATGGAACCCAAGACATACACACGCCGGGCCAACGCTCTACCACTGAGCCAATCAGCCAGGGCCCAATCTACTGACTTTAAAAACATTCAATTACAAACCTCAAATGGATACTCAGCATTGCTGCAATTTCCCTGTCCCTCCAGCGGCTTTGTCTTCCGGGTAGTGGAGATGAGCCTTTCACTCATTCAAGACTTCCCTCAACACTGCCTACTTCTTCCCAACTCTCCCCTACTAACTGCTCATGCCCTAGGGCCACAATTTAAGAAAATAAGAGCAAAATATGCAGGAATTTGCCAATTTTCCCACCATCAAATCAAATCCACACATGCACCTGCATCCATTTTTGTTTGCTTTTCACTTATTCAACAAAATTAAGCACTTATGTGCTAGGTGATAGAATCAGTTGGAGTCCGAAAGACCAGTGTAACAGGCTTTAATGAAAGGAATCCTGCCGGGCTGTCTGGTAAGGGAGAGCAGCCCCGGTTACAGACTCAGACCACGTTTTAAGGGTAAGGGTAGGGAAGTAGAAAGGGTAGCGGGGCATTTGCTGATTGGCTGTCACTATCGCTGGGCGCAGGGGTGCTTTTCACCAATTATGGATGTTGGTGCATTTTCAATCGTCAGCAGTTTCAAACATCCATGACTTCATCGGAATTGTGACATCTGACATTCCTTTGTGGGTGGTCACCTGCCGCAAGCCCTGAAACGAAACTCCTGCCGGCAGGGTTACAGAAATGACACCTAAGACTAGGCACTGCCTGACTGTTGGTAATTGGGTGGTGAACACTACAGACAAGTTCCTGTCATCCTGGAATTTGCACTGTAGTTGAAGGAATGTGTGCTAAAGAAAGAAAAATAAAATGGTGGCTAAACAAAAGCAGGGTTAGTGAGAAGAGTGCAGGGGAGTGTTTCTCAGCTCCTACCCAGCTCAGGGGTCATTCTTTTTAAATGAAAAAAAAATCATATCTGGAAAATTGTATTCCAATGAAGTCAATCCTTTTTTTTATTTTACTTTTTAAAATGTTTGATATTTTCAACCTCTAATTTAAAAAAATGTAAGCTTATGATGAAAATTTGAGACGTCAACTTAAAAATGTTCAAGGTGGTGCACAGATCCTATCAGGGGTATGTGAACACAAACATCTGTTACTCACAAACATAGACACGTGCTCAGGGTCTCCAGGTTCTCTCTTCCCCTTGTTCCTTAGTGCACTCCAGTCACATGCTGTCTCTTCCTCTCTACGTGTTTTGTGCTGAATTTTAACACATTGCAGACCACCACCACATTAACCTATGCAGCCATGATTTATCTTTGTACAGTCTCTTGAATAAAATTTTTCTCTGAGCTACTGTGCATACATTTAAGGGTATAATTAATTAGGAGAGTTTAAACTCAGAACTGCTCTCCTAAAAGATTCAGCCTTGTGCGTGTAACACTCGAGTTGTTTGCAGAAACACAGGGCACCCGTCACACTGCTGTCTGGAGTCTAGTCTTGGTCTGGAGCTGCTGTGTGGATTGGGAAGGAGCTCCTCCCTTTGGTTAGTTGCTAGGTAGGAAGGAAAGGAAGAATGGGGGAAATTCCTCAAACATAGGAAGTGTCCATAAGATGTTGGCAGTCACAAATTACGACAGTCGTGACAACTGTCACAAGACCAACAGAGGTAGGGTTTTTGTTTGTTTGTTTTGTATTTTTCTGAAGATGGACACGGGGAGGCAGTCAGACTCCTGCATGTGCCCGATGGGGATCCACCCGGCATGCCCACCAGGGGCGGTGCTCTGCCCATCTAGGGCGTTGCTCTGTTGCAACCAGAGGCATTCTAGCGCCTGAGGCAGAGGTCATAGAGCCATCCTCAGTGCCTGTGCCAACTGTGCTCCAATGGAGCCTTGGCTGCGGGAGGGGAAGAGAGACACAGAGGAAGGAGAGGGGGAGGGGTGGAGAAGCAGATGGGCGCTTCTCCTGTGTGCCCTGGCCGGGAATCGAACCCAGGACTCCTGCACGCCAGGCCGATGCTCTACCACTGACCCATCTGGCCAGGGCCCGAGGTAGGGTTTTAATGTCCTTCAATGGCCATTATTGGGCTCTGGTAACTGAATCATTACAGATTCACAAGAGATCTGACACAAGAGCGCCTTTTTGATGTCTCTCACCAAGAACTTCATTGTATTCATCCTGGGAAAAATGTTCTCGGACTTTGCTGAACTGCTCGACTTCAGCCTCTCAGTTGATTATATCTTATCCCTTTTGGAGCAGTGCTCAAAGCTCTGTGCTCAGTGTGGCTGAGTGATTGTTTTGGTTTTTCCCTTAAACATAATTGTTCTTCCTCACTTCTGTCCTCTTCCTTTGGTAAATGCTCTGCAACCCAGTCCCAAATGGATACAATTAGTGCTTCCCACACTGTGCAAGAGACTAGGTGTTATATCATTAAGCTGTTTCATGTTTCAGAGACTTAGGCTGTTTCTTCCCACACTCCCGGAGTTTGAGTTAACTAGAGTTCTTTGATAGCTTTATTCCAGCCCACTCTGCTTGTCTCAAGCTAAAGGGGACATGGAGAATGGGGAAAAAGACAGAGGGCACAAAAGAGTGCTAAAGGACCCTTGTGTTAAACGACCATTTCCCTACCCACACCACCAATCCAGTAATTCACTGTGTATGTTCAAACACACCCATCCAAGACAACCAAAGTCACACCCTTGGCAACAAGTCAGAATGTATATTTAGGAAGAATAATTATGCTAGTGGTCCCTTCTGAGTCTAGAGATCTCAGAGTGTTTTATCGACACCCTGTCATCTACCCGTGTGATGCCTTTTATAAGAGTTATTCTCAAGTCTGGGAAAACTCAGGAACTTTAGACCCATGTGCTCTTAGAGATCAGGGAGGTGCCAATGACTCATCCTTCTTCTGGGTTCCAACCCAGACTGATAATAGACACAAGCCAAACTCAGGGAAAGGTGACAGGTATATAGGACTAGTTGGTTCACCATGGCATAGATCCAAGACCAAAACAGGCCCCCCTACTTCCTGCCTCCCAAATTGAAAGGTGAAGCCCAAGGCAGTCCACCTGGCCCCACCCACCTTTGCTCAAGCATATGAAGATTTTGTTCTATGGGGGTATTTTTAGAAGTTTTATGGTTTTAGCATTATATTTCAGTCTATGATTCATTTCTAGTTAATTGTTGAAGGTGTATGAGTAAGGGTGATGATCCATTTTCCATGATGATCCATGATACTTAGATCCAGATAGAAAGGTTTCCCACCAAGACCCAGCAGAGAGCCAGGCTGGGTCTTCCCTGGGGAGCCAAGTGGTCAGTGATCTGAGTAACTGAAAGGAAATCCTCAAATTCAGCAATATTCTCGGCTGGATTTCTAATCAGTTTTCATTGCAGTTCATGCATTTTGTCCCCACTTTTTAACTGCCTTCTGTAGAAAGATCAAATCCATTAATTTGTTTAAATTAAACCTGGAGAATAAAAAAACAAGACAACAAATTAAACCACTTACAAGAGTTTCATTAAGTACTGGTCTTTTATTCCTAACCCTGTAGCCTAACAAAACTCTTATTTTTGTGAGTAAAAACAGACCAGGCACCCCCTTCCAGCCTCTGTGACAAAGTGCACACAAGTCACGTCCAAATAAATGTTAGAACTTGTGTCATGGAGAACAGAGCAATTGGGAATTTGATGAACTGTTGGAAACAGAGACCTGTCACTTAGCCTTTGAATGTTTAACTGATAATAGTTGACCGTATATTCTTGTACAGTTATGCATTTTTATATATATTTATTTGTTGTTGCTGTTTTGTGAAGAGTCCAAAAATTCTGCCATTAAAAACACCTAAAAAAACCAAATGTTTGGCTATAAATTTGTTCTAATTATAAGATTGAAATAATTCAAAAAGTATTCCTAAGATTTGCTATAAATCTAAATATCTACATGGCTACACCAGCACTCCAAAATTGTATCCCATTAGTTAATTTATTTTCCATTAAAAAATAGGTTTGGTAGTTAAATTACATACCAAATTAAAGATGAAAAGAATTAAACTTTTATATTAAAATTTATATAAAATTATGTTTTTAATTGCTAAAGCTGATTAAAACATTTCAATTATATCATGTATCTCTCCTTCCTGCTCTCCCTCCTTCCCTCCCTTTGTTCTTTTGTTTTTTATTTCCAATGTTTCCTTCTTTTATATTCCATCCTTCTTAGATTATTTGGACAAATACTCAGTTTTACCCCAGTGCCCTCTGAAAAACATATCAACGAGAGGCCACTCTATCTTGTTGACACCTGCCACTGGCTCATTCCAGCCAAGCCCTGTCCAGATGTGTGGTCACTTTGCCTGCGGCATGCTAGGACCCACAGTTACTCTCTGCTTGGCCCATATTCTCACTGCACACCCAGTCACAGGGGCCGCCCCTCTGCACCTCTGCAGGACGGGGACAGAGCTTCTGCTCAGGCGCCCTGCCCTGTAGTACAGCTCCTCTCTGCCTCTAGCTGTTGGCACCACTTCTATTACCACATGAAACACATATTAAACATACACACTCAGAGCTGCACTTGTGCTATGCATTTGCACAAACACAAAAACAACCCTATTACTTCTTTTTCATTTAGAACGAATCATATTGCAAATAGAATGAATTGTATAACCACTGACAAACAGCTGCCTAGAAACATTATGGCATAGATTCCTGGTACCACTGTGGCTCAAAAATGCCCAAACAGAACCATTTACAGTTACAAATTCATGCACTTGCAACATAACATACTTTATTTCCTCTAACAGAAACAAAGTTTATTCACTATTGAATATGTTTCTTTTTCTTGTTCATGTAAATTCCTACACCTTTCTATCAGAAAAAACTCAGAGAATCTGAAATTAAACTTTAGTTCATAAATAAAATTTAACATGACATATTAAGTACTAATCTATCTAAAATTAATATTTTTTAAAGCATTTCACTTTATTATAAAAATCAGGAAAGGCTATATATACCATATGGAAATGCTAATGAAGAGTGATCCTAATGGCAGCAAGAGCAGATACTGTATTTCCCCAGGTATAAGACACACCTTAATTTTAGGGCCCGAAATTTGAAAAAAACTGTATTACATAAAGTTATTGAACTCAAGTTTTATTCATCATAAAATTCATACAACTCTTCATCACTGTCAAAACTCCCATCCATTAGCTTGTCCTCATCTGTGTCTGATGACGAATCTCTTCATATATTGCCTCTTCCTCAGTACCATCTATGGCATTTGAAATGCCACACTTATACAACCACTGTATAAGACACACCCAGTTTTTAGACCCCAAATTTTTCAAAAAAAGGTGCGTCTTATACATAAGGAAATATGGTATTTCTGCAAATACACAAAATAACAAATTTAATAAATAATTCATTATAAATAAATATTATAACCTATTTATATTTTCAAAATATTATATTTATATATATATATATTTTTTCCTGAAGTTGGAAATGGGGAGGCAGTCAGACAGACTCCCGCATGTGCCTGACCAGGATCCACCCGGCATGCCCACCAGGGGACAATGCTCTGCCCATCTTGGGGTGTCGCTCTGCCGCAATCAGAGCCATTCTAGCTCCTGAGGCAGAGGCCACAGAGCCATCCTCAGCGCCTGGGCCAACTTTGCTCCAACGGAGCCTTGGCTGTGGGAGGGGAAGAGAAAGACAGAGAGGAAGGAGAGGGGGAGGGGTGGAGAAGCAGATGGGCACTTCTCCTGTGTGCCCTGGCCGAGAATCAAACCCGGGACTCCTGCACGCCAGGCCAACACTCTACCACTGAGCCAACCAGCCAGGGCCTGTATTTATATCTTGTAATTTCCACTGAGTCACAGATATGAAAAATTTTCCTTGAATAATAATATAATTTGCTTAAGAATGTTATTATTGCTGTCATATTCTATCCTAAATTAATGTAAAGTGTGATATATATTTTTATCCACACTACTTCCATAAAATTGCATTCCTGAGTTTCTTCATTCTGAATTTTTAATTTTTATTCATTTTAGAGAGGAGAGAGAGAGAGAGAAAGAGAGAGAGAAAGGGGAGGAGCAGGAAGCATCAACTCCCATATGTGCCTTGACCAGACAAGTGCAGGTTTTGAACCGGTGACCTCAGCATTCCAGGTCGACGCTTTATCCACTGCGCCACCACAGGTCAGGCCCATTCTGAATTTTTAAACAAGATTTTATTTATTGATTTTAGAGAGAGGAGAGAGAAAGTGCAGGGGGGCAGCGGGAAGAATCAACTTGTAGTTGCTGTCTCTCAGATGTGCCTTGACCAGATGGGCTTTGAACCAGCGACCTCAGCATTCCAGGCCAATGCTTTATCCCCTGCACCACCACAGGTCAGGAATCTATTCTGAATTTGACTCTAAATCCTGAGAAGTCTAATCAGAAGCTCAGCACTTGCCACTTATACGTGATCTGGACCACATCCACCCTGTGTCAGGCCATTTCATGGGCCTCCTGAGAAAATAAAACAGGCACACAGTGTTTGTGTACATAGTGATTACACAGTGACATTTACTGCACGTTGTATGTACATGGTAGGTAAACAGTGACATTCATTGCATTGTGTGTGTAAATAGTGGGTACACAGTGACATTCATTGCACATTGTGTGTGTTCATAGTGGGTACATGGTGACATTTACTGTACATTGTGTGTGTACATAGTGGGTATACATTGACATTCATTGCACATTGTGTGTGTTCATAGTGGGTACATGGTGACATTTACTGTACATTGTGTGTGTACATAGTGGGTATACATTGACATTCATTGCACATTGTGTACACAGTGAGCAGTGACATTCACTGCAGTGTGTGTAGATAGTGAGTACACAGTGACATTTATTGCATGTTGTGTGTACATGGTAGGTACACAGAGACATTTACTGTACATTGTGTGTAGATAGTGACATTTCTGCACATTGTGTACATAGTAGTACACAGTGACATTTATTGCACGTTGTATGTACACAGTGGATACACATTGACATTCATTGCACATTGTGTGTGTACATGGTGGGTACACATTGACATTCACTGCACAGTGTGTGTGTATATGGTGGGTACATAGTGACATTCATTGCACAGTGTGTGTGTACATGGTGGGTACACAGTGACATTCATTGCACATTGTGTCTGTACATGGTGGGTACATAAAATATGTACACACGAAAGCTCAACAATTACTATAAGGCACAAAATCATAAGCACTGAATGAATGGATGTAGGAGCTGTAGGATTATGGAAGGGAGAGTGTGAGGCTTTAGGATGGCCAGAGAAGGCTTCTGGAGGACTCCGTGCCAGCAGTGGTCATTTAAGCCATGAAGAGCGCACTTCAAAAGGGTGGCAAGGGCACAGAGGAAGAGTTGGGTGGCATTTGGCCAGATGGCAACTAGACTGTCAGACGGGACCATAAGAAACTGGTCAAGGCAAGTAGCCAGGACCCAAGAAGTCACTTAAAGCCTCAAGGTGCATATTATATTTCCCTGAATAAAATTTCAGATTATAAGATACTTGATTATTTTATATACCACTAAATGGGAATTTTGCTGGTTAAACCATGACAACCAATAGATTGTAAGGTGTATCCCAATTTCAAAGATGTTAGAATACGGTGGTGGTGGTGGTGGTGTGTGGGGGTTGGGGGGTGACAGCAGTGTCATAGCCAATCTCCAGGATGACCACAAAATCCCTGTATCTCCCCCATTCCCTGTGACCACAGGATTCAGCAGAAATGAGGGCAAGTAGATTCCAATATTAATTTATAAAGATACAACAGGTTCTATTTTCTCTGTTTCTTTATCTTTCTCTCATTACTGGCTCACAAAGCCACTTAGGCAGCTCTGTAGAAAGCCATGTGGCAAAGAACCAAGCCCCTCCACCTAGCAGCCTGCAAAGAAGTGAGGCCACCAGTGATCAGTCAGTGACCTTGAGAGCGAATTGTTCATGTCACACAACTGCAGCTCTGGCTATTTGATGGCAACCCCATG
This sequence comes from Saccopteryx bilineata, assembly GCF_036850765.1. Lineage (NCBI taxonomy): Eukaryota > Metazoa > Chordata > Mammalia > Chiroptera > Emballonuridae > Saccopteryx > Saccopteryx bilineata. The sequence continues at coordinate 216,440,693 of NC_089490.1, read as the reverse complement.
ACAAACCCTGAGACAGAAACATCTAGGTAAGCTACTCCTAGATGTCTGATCCTCAAAATCTGTGTAAGATAGTAATTCCTTAAGTATAACCTGTTGTGTTAGGTTTGGGTTCAGGGCTCCTTTAAATCCAGAGCCCCTTTAAACTCAAATTCCCTTCACTCAACCCTCCACTAGGAAAGCTTCTTCATTAAGCACTTCCCTCACCCGACCTCCCCTTCCTCTTAAGCAACTCCCTTTACCTTGGGAAGGTTCTGGAAAATGGCCTTGGGACAAGGCCATCAGGAGGGATATAAGGGTTGGGGAAAAAGGGAGACAGTCTGTAACCAAGGCAACAAACCAAGATATGCTAATATGAGCATGTCCAGGTGCACCCAACCCTACAAATGCCAGCAAATGCCTGCACAAAGCCCTATATCAGACACTGCCTTTTTGCAGCTCTCTGCTGATGGCACTGGGATCTCAGCCCATCTGTTTTGCAGATGCATAAACTTCTTATAAAACTCATCAGGCCTATTGTGTCCCTCCTTCAGCTGACCTAACAGTAAGCTGCTAACTTTGGGGGTTATTTGTTACACAGCCATAAATAACAAATACACACAGAACCAATACCATATACCATGTATGTACTTGGTTAGTGTCAGTCCAAGGCTCAGAAACAGATATACCTTCTGAGTCAAAGGCTCCTGAGGCAAGTTAGACCTTCTATGCCTTAGAAGTAGGCAAAGAGGTTAGAAACACGTAATCATGTGGGACTCAGGTGTTGGATAACAATGTCATGAATGAGCATGGTTTACAAAAGCAAAACGGGGATGTTCTGAGCCAATTATAAGTGACGTCAGAACTGAGACAGCTGTCTGTCTCTGTCCTGGATAATTTCTTCTTCCTTCAAATAGGACCCAACCCAGAACAAAGTCTCACCATATTTCATGGAAAGAATTAAGTGGAATACTTTTACAAAGTAAGATGCTCCAAGGTGGGTGTGGATGCAGTCATTTCTAGAATGCTAGAATTTCGGGAGGTTATAGACCAGTGAGATGTCCTGGAGGATCCTGGCCAGCCAGGCTATGGTATTTTGACTTCATGGTGAAAGCAGAAGGCAACCATAATAATACAGGTCATGAGCATTAGATGATAACGATGTTTAGCAAGATTAAATTGACCAGGGCTTGTAATCCGAATTGGAGTGGGGGAGACTATGAAAGCTGTGGCCTATTTCCAACATGACGATGTCAGTTTGGACTTAGCAGAATCCTGGTGTCCTTATCCCTCCAGTCATCTGTCCAGCTCATCAGTGAGCTTAACTCCTTCATTCCCAGTGCCCTGCTATAACTTCACCCCAAATAGAAACCCCTCTTCTCACTGCCCCTCATGGGAAGAGGATTTCCTGTTTGGGGTCTGAACTATAACCATTCCAGCAGCTGAAATCTACCTGCGCTGCTATGGTGGCAGGCGTGCTGATACCAGGGCCACAATGGGCTGGGCTGTGAGAGAGGTTAGGGTGTGTGCAAAGTCCTTGCCGGGGGAGGACAGGCAGCCTCCCCCAGGGTATGTTAGGAGCTTCAGAAGGAAGCATAAACAGCCGATTCTAGATGAGAGCCTGCCGAACAAAGACTCCACGCATAAAGATTATTCATTTAATGTGCTGGAGGGACCTTAGCGTTAGATAACCCAATGCAGTTCAGTTTTGCTAATAAGGCATTGAGCCTAGCTCTATGCCAGTCTGTGGAAAGGTCTAGACTCCTGGTCTCAGCTGCCCCACCACCAAGGCCTGTCCAGTAGCACCTGCAGTCTACCTGAGCCTCCATAAAGGAAGAAAACTCCACATCCACCAGCATCGAAGGGGAACATGGACCGAGGGGGCATGACTTAGCATGTGGTTCCTTTGAAAGGAGATGCCCGCTGCCGCTGGGAAAGTTTTTGCTCACTGTTTGATAAGTTACAACTTTTTGATAAGGACAAATTGTTTTGGTGCCTCCCACTTTCACCTAGACAAAAATCATCTTCACATGTGGGTGAAAGAGAAAAGAATTCATGTTTAGTTTACTTTCCGTACTTAGGGGAAAGTTAGCAAGTAAGTTCAGTTAGCAACATTTGTATCAGGCTGATTTAAGAATGTGAAAGGATTTATGTTATTTATTCAGCATTATTTGTTTATATTCCTATAATTATCCTGCAATGCTATAGATTTATTCTCTCTTACCTGGAAACATCTGTGTGTGTATGTGTGTTTGTATCCATGCACTGGGTTCCCCACACCAACAAGCAATTCTAGGACGCCAGCAGGCTTCCATGCGCCCTGGGCACCCCACTTTCCCCAAATCTCCTCATGTCTACCCACCTGCAAGCTCTCCAAACCCTGTCTTCTCGGGATTTTATGGAGGCTTCCTTCCATAGGAATGAGTGATGAAACCTCTGGCTATTGGCAATCCTTTCAGCCTCCAGGACCTCTTCCCTCCCAGGAAGGTGAGGGGGTGATGGGACTGAAAGTTCTCACCCTCAGATGACAGGGTTGGTTCTCCTGGAGACCAGCTGCCATTCGCAGGGCGATGTGTGCCCAGGCTGACTGATGTCCAAGGCCACGCTGAGAGTCATGGGGCTGAGCAGGTTGGGGACCAGGCAGCCAGGCCCAGCTCTCTCCAGTGGTTTTCTTCAGAAGAGCAGGAAGTGAGAATCCTTTCTACCTGGCACTCTGTCTGCAGGTGCAAAGCAGGTGGAGGGCCCCATACCCAAGTCATTATTATCTAATATCACTGTATCAAGGGCCTAACATTGCATCACTGTCGTTTCCCCAGCTCTGGGCTCTCTGCCAGTCCCGGGACAGGCTTACCCAGGAACAGATGGTGGGATCGGAGATGCTTCCACTTGAGCAAACTATGACAGGCACATCAACACCAAGGCCAGACACAGACCCTGAGTTGGGCTAATTTGTTTCCAAGACACTGAACTAATTGGCACCAGATGGTCAGGTGTTTTTCCAAGAAGGGGAAACCACTCCTTCTGAGCCCTGCCTCATCTCGTCCTTAAGGGCCAGAACAAGGTGGGACGTGTTTATTTTAGCGCCCTTGAGGAACAAAGCACTGAGTGCCTAGAGAGTCTTTGGGAGCCGAAGGGCATTGTTTTAACCCTGAAAGTGTGGCTGGGCTTCTAATTTTATGGCCAAGACAGGTCATTCAATAATTTTCAGCCAACCATGATACCAGATCAGAAGATACTCATGATGGGCAAAGAAAGAGCCAAGAAAGGAGTATATTTCCATAGCTCCTGGTAAGCTGAGGACAACATGGTGGCTTCCATCCGATTTCTGTTATGACTTCCTGCAAATCCCTGGGCTGAGTGTTGGGTAACACAATAACACTGAAGCCCAGGAGGGGTTGGAGGGTAGAATCATGGTTGTTATGGTAGAGAATATTGGAATATTGGCCACTCTCTTGAATTCTTACCTTGACCTGTAAATGTTATCATTAAAACTGTATGTCTCACTAACATTAATGTTTACTGGTTAAGCTGTTTATTTGTATACTTAACTTTCCCATTCTTTGCCCTCTACATTTTAAGACAGAACCGTCCACAGGAGATTGCAATTTTTAAATTCCTGGAAGCTGCTGACCAGCATGGGCAAGTCACCTATGCTCTGTCCAATCCAGTCCTGTCCCCACCCACCCTCTTCCTCCAAGTTATAACACAGAATACCTTATATCTTCAAAACATTATGACCTTTCGAAGACTATGATGCTACATTTGCAAAAACTATGAATCTCAGGAAGGCTACCAAACATGCTTAAAAATTGTCAATTTCTTAGAGGGATCTGCAAGTTAAAACTGAAAAAATAAAAGCAAATCTACCAGTACAAAGCTGACTTTTTAATCATAAAAATGTTAGGAATACACCTAAATCTATTGGCTTTCCCTCTAACTCAAACATCATCTGTGTGAGGACAGAAAAGTCCTCACACAAATTCATTTGAAACGCCAACTTCTGGCATTGCTGCCAAAACCCCCAGTGTCACGTAGATCAGAAGGGGGTTAAGATATACTTGAAGAATTAGACGTGTGATCTTGAGAAAGGGTTCATGACAGTTTGGCATGTATGAAGATGTGAAGGACTTTCACATCCTTTCATTTTGCAGACTTACTGATCTCAGCAGTATTAATCTGCTTTTATGGGGCAAACTGGAAGCCTCCGTAATTCTGTGTAAATGCAGTTTTTAAAGCTCTTGCATATTTTTTTTTGCTTTTGCATATTCTTTAGTGAAAAATAAGTAATGTTATTACATAGGTAAATTGTATAATTTGAACATTATTTAAATGATGCAGGTGGACGGCTCTGTAATGAGAAGCACCATTGTGCAGAACTGTGCATGAGGATACAATAATAAGCTGATATTTCACTTTTTGCTTAAGACTATTTGGGGTGGTCTTTCTGACACCTGCAGAAGAGTCTTTCTGTACCCCAAGTTCCATCCCAATCATGTTGACCATGGAAGAGCTGCAGGGTCCTGGAGACCTTTTAAGTTGACATCAGTCAATTAATCAATACAGTTCAGTCTGATTATTAAGCCAGTGACTACTCAAGTGTAAATGGCATGTAATCTGTATTTCTTTACACAATCCATAAGCATGTTATGAGAAATTGTCGAATTCCTGGTGTGCTTTCCAGTGCTACCTGTCTAGCAATGCCACTGAGGTGCAAGAAAGTCTTCCAAATAACTGGTTCTTGGTGACCACTGTGGCCTTTACCACTGATAACACTGCATGTGGGCATGGTCTTCTCATCTGTGCATTCCTTCCAGGCCACTCCTACCTTGATGCTAAAGAGTTTAGAAAGACCCTGATGGAGTGTCTCTGTTCTCACCTGTCTGGCCTGTGCAGAAGTCATGTGGATTCTGGGGAATGACTGTGGACCATCCTAAACTGAGTCAGGTGGCAAGACTCTAATTGCAGCTGCGGTCCCTAGTGTAGTATCTACCATAGGCCCCGGCATTTGGTAGACCATTATAGGGCCAAAAGTGCAACTTTCTTAATTGCCCGGCTCTCTGCAAAGAGCCTGGTCATCTTGACATTCCACAAGACATCACACCAACCCACCACACTCATGACAGTATAATGACTGGCTGAGGTGACTGACTGGATAATCAGGGTAAATTGGGCTGCGGTTACACAACAGAGACAAAAGAACTCTGCTGAGACCCAAGGAAATTCACTGAGTCATCTCTTAGTACTTTAATGTCCAATAGTAAAAATTAATAGAAAACCAGCCCTGGCTGGTTGGCTTAGTGGTAGAGCGTTGGCCCACCGTGTGAAAGTCCTGGGTTCAATTCCCAGCCAGGGCACGCAGGAGAAGCGCCCATCTGCTTCTCCACCCCTCCCCCTCTCCTTCCTCTCTGTCTCTCTCTTCCCCTCTTGCAGCCAAGGCTCCATTGGAGCAAAGTTGGCTGGGGCACTGAGAATGGCTCTGTGGCCTCCACCTCAGGCATTAGAATGGCTCTGGCCGCAATGGAGGAACGCCCCAGATGGGCAGAGTATCGCCCTCTGGTGGGCATGCTGGGTGGATCCCAGTAGGGCACATGCGGTAGTCTGTCTGACTGCTTCCCCGCTTCTAACTTTGGGGAAAAAAAAATTAATAGAAAACCATACAGCAACCAAAAATAAATAAATAAAAGGAAGGACAATTGGGGATTCAATCTTTCGGGAATGAAGATTTAGGTCACTTTACCAGATAAAGGACTGAGGTTGTGGCTGAGAAATGGATTGGGCAGTGGAAAGAATAGCCATATATTCCAACCATGGCTCGGTAACCAGTTACAGAACTGAAGACTATAGAAGTTTGGCAAGTTTTTTCTTGGTTTGTTATATGCCTGTGTTTATTGGCATACCTAACCATTTTATTCTCTTACCTCCTTTTTTATTTGTATGCGATTTTTTGGAGATTAACATTACAATGAAATCTTTAGGTAACAGAGTATTCCATCGGGCCATGGCTAAATTTAAAGATTAATTAATACAGCCAGCCAGCAATGGCTACAGTAAATTATGGGACTATGTGTCTTCTCATTTAAGGGAAAGATGAGAACTCTTTCTCTTGTAAGAAGAGTAGGTATATCTTGTTAGGTAGAACCATTGAATTGTCTTGATTTTTGTCTGAGAGTCAAATGTGTGTAGAAGGGTGTATGTGGAAGCTGGGTAGCCAAAGGGGTGGGCTGTTAGGTATGCATACATGGCCTCTCAGCTCCAAATTCACCCTTTAGTGCCTGCTCTGCATTAATGGACTGAACTTGAGCATAAGCTTCCCTTTTACAGTGAACATGATGCTAAACTTTGTCAGTAGAGGGCACTAAAGGAAAGTTTCTCTTCCTGGTTACAGTTGCTATGTGATCTTTTCCTTGCTCTTGCTGCACTGACCAAAGCAGTGGCTGTGTGGAAACATCAGCAGTGCTCCGCCTCAGCCACATACCTGGAGAACGAGTCCTTCAGAGACTTGGCAGTCCTGGCTGGGGTCCAAGTATTCTGTAGCTATTTTCTTTGTGGTTACCATAGGGATTACATTTAGCATCCTAAAGTTATCACACTTTAACTTGAATTTATACCAGTTTTACTTCAACAACACACAAAACCTCTACTCCTTTACAGCTGTCTTCACCCCTTTTGCACGTTGATGTCACAAAATTACATCTTTAAACAGTATTTATTCCAAAACATAGACTTAAAAGTATTTAAAACATATTAGTCTCTTAAATTTTGTAAAAAACAAAAAGTGAAATTATAAACCAGTTATAATAACACTAGCTTTTATAAATGCCATGTGTTTACCTTTATTGGATCCTTAAATGGCTTCAAGTTACTATCTATTTTCCCTACATTTCACCTCACAGGAATCCCTTGAGCATTTGTGTGTGTGTGTGTGTGTGTGTGTGTGTGTGTGTGTGTGAGAGAGAGAGAGAGAGAGAGAGAGAGAGCGCCAGAGAGAGGAACAGATAGGACAGACAGACAGGAAGGGAGAGAGATGAGAAGCATCAATTCTTCATTGCGGCACCTTAGTTGTTCATTGATTGCTTTCTCGTAAGTGCCTTGACTGGGGGGCTATAGCAGACTGAGTAACCCCTTGCTCAAGCCAGTGACCTTGGGCTCAAGCTGGTGAGCCTTGCTTGAACCAGATGAGCCTGCACTCAAGCTGGTGACCTCAGGGTCTTGAACCTGGGTCCTCCGTGTCTCAGTCTGACGCTATATCCATTGTGCCACGGCCTGGTCAGGCTTGAGCATTTCTTGCAAGTTAGTTCTAGTGGTAATAACTTCTCAGAGTTTGCTGACCTGAGAATATCTTTAATTTCTACGACATCTTTGAAGGATCATTTTGCCAGATATAGGATATTGGTTGAACCAGATACATCCTCTGCATTTATCACAAGTAGAACAAATTGGTGTCAAAGATAAGGCAAAACAAATTGCCTGGGCACAATTCTCTCCTCAAAAATAGGATACCACATTGACACTCTTTCTTAGAAAAGAAGCATCTAACACAACAACAAAAAAATCTTTGCATTCAATCTTAACACCACTAAACCCTAAAGTACTATAAATTATGCTATGTCACCAATTACTGACAGCTTTGTGATTATTAAATTATCTCTAAGATTACCTCCAGTTCTAAAATTTTATGACTATTCCATGTAAAACCCTGATCACACATCTTGCTACAAAACACTGGTAGCATTTGTGTATGTGTGTGTGCATACTTTATTCTGAGTCTTTTAGCAAAAGGTTGGACTTTGGATCTCTAATTCACAAACCGAGAGGAGAGGACACTACACTGAAATAAAAGCACATCCTCAGTAGCCAGAGCACCTGAGTCCAAAGCTGGGGTCATGTGTAACTTCTCTGGGCTTCGGTTTCTTCGTCTTTAAAAGGGGACAATACCTACCTCACAGGGTCACTAGATGGGCTACTGTTTTTAAGGTATTCAGGATGGTGACTGGCATATAGTAAGTGCTATATTAGTAATGCTTAAATACTTAAATGAGGCAAATTCCTTAAGTTTTCCTTTTTTCTTTCTTTTTTTTTTTTTGATAGAGACAGAGAGTCAGAGAGAAGGACAGATAGGGATGGACAGACCAGAAGGAGAGAGAGGAGAAGCATCAATTTTTCACTGCGGCATCTTAGTTGTTCATTGATTACTTGTTCATTGATTGCCTTCTCATATGTGCCTTGACCAGGGGGTGCAGCACAGCCAGTAGCCCCTTGCTCAAGCCAGCAACCCTGGGCTCAAGCTGGCAAACTTGGGCTCAAGCCAGTGATCTTTGGGCTCAAGCCAGCGACCCTGTGCTCAAGCTGGCGATCCCACATTCAAACTGGATGAGCCCATGCTCAAGCTGGAGACCTTGCGGTTTTGAACCTGGAACCTCTGTGTCCCAGTCTGATGTCTATCCACTAAGCCACCACCTGGTCGGGCCTTAAGTTTTTCTTGAACTTAAAGACTCCTAAATATCTGTAGGCAAACATTATCTCACTAATCTACCCACTTTGTTCTATATTGATATGCTATTTTAAGATAACTTTCTTTGAGCCTGACTAGACGGTGGCGCAATGGATAGAGCATCGGACTGGGATGCGGAGGACCCAGGATAGAGACCCCGAGGTTGCCAGCTTGAGCGCAGGCTCATCTGGTTTGAGCAAAGCTCACCAGCTTGGACCCAAGGTCACTGGCTCGAGCAAGGGGTTACTCAGTCTGCTGAAGGCCCACGGTTAAGGCACATATGAGAAAGCAATCAATGAACAACTAAAGTGCCACAATGAAAAACTGATGATTGATGCTCCTCATTTCTCTCGGTTCCTATCTCTCTGTCCTATCTATCCCTCTCTCTGACTCTTGCTCTGTCTCTGTTAAAAAAAAAAAAAAAAAAAGAGGCCCTGGCCGGTTGCTCAGTGGTAGAGCGTCGGCCTGGCGTGCAGAAGTCCTGGGTTCGATTCCCGGCCAGGGCACATAGGAGAGGCGCCCATTTGCTTCTCCACCCCTCCCCCTCTCCTTCCTCTCTGTCTCTCTCTTCCCCTCCCGCAGCTGAGGCTCCACTGGAGCAAAGATGGCCCGGGCGCTGGGGATGGCTCCTTGGCCTGTGCCCCAGGCACTAGAGTGGCTCTGGTCGCAACAGAGCGACGCCCCGGAGGGGCAGAGTGTCGCCCCCTGGTGGGCGTGCCGGGTGGATCCCGGTCGGGCGCATGTGGGAGTCTGTCTGACTGTCTCTCCCCGTTTCCAGCTTCAGAAAAATACAAAAAAAAGAAAAAAGAAAGAAAAAAAAAGATAACTTTCTTTGGAAATGACCCGCAATTCAATATATGGTTTTATTTTATCAAAACTGAGTGTTTTATAGCTAAGTTTTCAAATTATTGATATCAAATTGGGCCTTAACACTGTGATAAGTATTAAAAGCAAACATAAAAGTGCATATAACTTTCATAAAAGACAGATTATCAAGAAAGCTGCGCTTTACTGTCCAGAAAGAGCTGTCAGATACTCTTACTACAGTTAAGCACTGAGAAAAGATTACTGGCAGGCGGGCAGAGAGCCAAGGAGGGTAGAGAAGACGCTGTCCCTGAATCCACAGTCTACTCTGTGCTTATGTCACGTGACAGTCAGCTCTACTATGGTAACTGGACAAGGAAAGAACAAAATTAAGGACTTTAAAACTACAGATACACATAATATAAGCAATATTAAATAAGATCTCATCCCCAAAGTAAATATCTAATTAAAGCCCAAGGAGAAGATTTAACCTGCAAGGTTGACAGTGGAAACAGAGGCTGGTTAGAAAAGCTATTCCACCTTCTTCGGAAGATGAGCCGCAGTGACAGTTGTCAGGGCATCGAGGGCGAAGCAGGAAAAAGGAAAAGCCTGGATAAGGGAGATGCCAAGCATTCAATATCTCAAGACAGTAGGTGAGCAAGGGAATGTCAAGGGCAGCAGTGACGGGGCTTGAAGCAAAGACAGGTGCCCACCTGTGGCTTGGTCTGTCAGGATCCACAGCTGAGTCTACTGCTAAAGGTCCTGCTTGTGCCAGGAAGCTGTTCCTTTGCTGTCCCCAATCATAATAGTCTGGAGCAAAACTTAAAAAGAAAAAGAAGTATTTCAGTGACTTGAAATATTGTACTTATTATTAATGACATGCCTGCTGTACGTAGATAGCCCTGGGATCTCGTATAAACTACCAACAATTCAAAGTTTTTTTTTGTGTGTGTTCCCACTGATTTAAGAGAAGAAAAGAGAGAGAAGAAGGGAGAGAGAAGAGAGAAGCATCAACTCATTGTTTCATTTCGTTGTGTACTTGCTGATTGCTTCCTGTATGCGTCCTGAGCAGTGATGGAACCTACAACCTCTGGCTTGCTGGGAGGATGCTTTACCCACTGAGCCACCAGGCCAGGGACTCAAGATTTTTTCAGGCAGCTTCTTGAAGCCCATTTTTCCACCAGACAGTTAGTTCTATGTGCAGTGGCTAGAAGTCTGCTCACAAAAGTCAACTGAATTCTAAAGATTTCTAAAGAACCCACAAGTACAGTATTACTAGAACCATACACCAATCACAATGTGTAACAAAATGTTCTAGCAACAAACTGTATCTGAATCTTAGTGTAGAGTACATATAATTCACTACCTGTGCGTCTTTAAGCAGGTAACTTCTGTGCCTCAGTTTTATCTGTGACTGCCTCGTTGGGTTTTTTTTGAGTTAATACCTGTAAAATGCTTAACACAATATCTTAACATATAGTACTCAGTGATATACGATTATTATTGTTGTTATTTTCCTGTCTGTGTGGGGACGGAGCTCTTACCTTGCTCTGCGTAGGTAGTGAGCACTCCCTCAGCCCTGTGCTCTGGGGGAAGAGTGCACACACAGAGAGATACAGGTGACAAGCAGACATGCAGCAGTTTTAGGGAAGTGGGTTAGGACAAGTTTGGGTGTCAGGAAGCCCTGTTTATTGGCTCACTTCCAGGTGACTGATGCTCCCTATGTCTGCTGGCTTGGACTGGTCTGCTTCCTTTTTCCTAAGCACCATCTTTTATTTCATCTGACCAGCATCTCTGCTCCCTGACCCACTTAGAAAGCAATGTATTCTTCCTGCTTTTCCTCAGTTCCTCAGTCCCTAAAACTAGGGCTCTCTTCACAGAGCTTTTAAGGTTTTCTAAGGACTTCTAAAACTTTTCTTTTTTTATTTGGGGGGGGGTTAGGTAAAATGTTAATGATAGTTCTTTAAATTCACAAAGGATGGCATATAGTAAGCTTTGTAAGAAACATGCAGCCTGAGGCTTTCCTTTCCTAGGACCTCCTCTCTCCTGCCGGCCTCCAAGTCCCACATGCACAGGCTGAAAATAGGACGTGATCTCTTGCAGTAGCGTGTGCCTGAAGCATCAGAGGGCTGAGGAAGGGAAGGGAACCCCGTCACCACCATCAGAAGCATGTGTCCTGAGGACGTCTGCACTGTGGTACAGTGTGTTCAGCCTTATGCTGGGTGCCACCTCTCCTGTTCCCATCCTCCTCCAGCTCCAGGGGCTCCACACATTTTTCCCAGCTGGAACTGTAACCAGGCCCCGAGCAGGAGGAGGAGGGAGAGACTTACCTTCCCGGAAGTCCCTGAGGGACAATACTCCAGGCAAGGTCATCGTCACTATCGTATCTCCGAGGGTTGTCAAAGAAATAGGATCTGGGGTTGAATCCATAGCTGGGGACCATTCCAGGGTTGGTCTAGAAAGACAGATACTGGTTCAGTGCATGTTCCCACACTGGTCTCACATCAGACACAGGAGAACAAGACCCCCACAGTAGACGTGTCAGCCCCTCTGGACAAAGTTTCTGCCTGGTCAGCTGCAGCATTCATTTCTTTTTTATTTTTGAGAGGTACTATTTCTTTTCTCTCCCATCCAGTTACTAACCAGGCCCGACCCTGCTTAGCTTTCGAGATCAGAAGAGATTCGGTGTGTTCAGGGTGGCATGGCCATAGACTATTTCTTTTCTCAGTATAGACAAAATCCTCTTTTAGAATTTTGCTTACAATGTTGAATTATCATAGTATTAATCCCTTAACAAAAAACCAGACACTGCCCAAATTAGCCAAACCAGAGGGTCCCAAATTAGATATAAACCTGTATAATAATGTGGGCATTCACAACCATTTCAAATAATGAAACCATTTTGAAAAAGTTTCTTACTCAGTTTGCATACCGTGCCTCTATAATTTACATCATCCTGTTCCCATCCCCACGCCGAGTTCACCTAAAAAAATTTCCAATGATGGGTTTCGAGTAAGCAGATCAGAACTACATGATGTGGCAAACCCAGCCCCACAAACCAGCATTGGTCTATGTCCTTGACACGCCACTAGCAGTCAGTCTATTTACAAGTTAGCCAATGATGTGGAACAGTTGTTATGTGAGGGGATCCATAGATGAATTCTTGCTCTTCTAAGACTGATCTATCAAATATGTGAAGCAAGTGGAACTTGAACTAAGGTGTGATGCCTTAAAATTTATTTGTAGCAGTTCAAGAACGTCTATGCAAAAGAATGAGGTTGGACCGTAGCTCAGATAAAAAGTTAACTCAGAATGGACCATAGACCTGAATGTAAGAGTAAAAACCATAAAACTCCTAGAAGAAAACATCGGGGCAAATCTTCAAGACCTAAAATCTGGTAAAGAATTCTTAGATATAACACCCAAAGCATGAGCAACAAAAGAAAAAAACAGATAAACTGGACTTCATCAAGATTAAAAACCTTTGTGGTTCAAAGAACATCAAGTAATTTAAAGACAGGCCAAAGAATAGAAGAAAATATTTGCAAATCACACGTCTGACAAGGGACTTAAAGTTACAATATATATAGAACTCTTACAACTCACTGATAAAAAGACAACTCAGTTTAAAAATAAGCAAAGGATCTGAGGAGACATTTCTCCAAGAAAGCCAATGAGCATGTGAAAAGTGGCCTGACATCATCAGTCACCAGGGAAAGGCAAGTCAGCAGCCACAGTGAGCTGGCACTTCATACTCACCAGGAAATCAGGCATCAGAGCCAGATAACAAGTGCTGGCAAAGATATGGAGGAACTGGAACTTTCAAACATGACTGTAGTGAATGGAAAATGCTGCACTCTGTGTGGGACCAAGATTGACAATTTTTATTTTATTTTTTTGTATTTTTATGAAGTGAGCAGCAGGGAGACAGACTCCTGCATGTGCTTGACCAGGATCCATCCGGCATGTCCACCAGGGGGCGATGCTCTGCCCATCTGGGGTGTTGGTCCATTGCAACTGGAGCCACTCTAGCGCCTGAGGCGGAGACCATGGAACCATCCTCAGTGCCTGGGCCAACTTTGCTCCAATGGAGCCTTGGCTGCAGAAGGGGAACAGAGAGATAAAGAGGAAGGAGAGGGGGAAGGGTGGAGAAGCAGACGGGCACTTCTGCTTCTGTGTGCCCTGGCCGGAAATTGAACCTGGGACATTCACACATCGGCCGATGCTCTACCACTGAGCCAACCAGTCAGGGCCGACAATTTTACAAAAAGTTAAACATAGAGTTACCAAACGACTTAGCAATTTTACTCTGAAATATATCCCCAAGAAAAATGAGGATATATGTTCACACAAAAACTTGTACATGAATGTTTATGGCAGCATTATTCACAATAGCCAAAAGATGGAAATAACCCAAATGTCCATCAATGAATGAATGGATAAAGAAGACATCATATATCTGTACAATGAAATACTATTCAGCCATAAAAAGGAATGGAGTCCTGATACATGCTACACCAAGGACGACCCCTGAAAACATTATGCTAAGTGAAAAAAGCCATCACCAAAAACTGCATACAATAGGACTCCACTTGTATGAGAATGAGAAATCTATATACAGAGAGTAGACTAAGGGTAGGCTGGGGGGTGGGAGGTGGGAAGGGGATGAGAGTGATGGATAAAGGGTATATGATCTTTGTGAGATGATAAAAAGGTTCTACAACCTGGTTACAGTTGCACATATCTGTGTATACAAGAAACCACTGGGCTGTACACATGTAATGGGTGAACTGTATGGTATGGGAAGTATGTCTCAAAGCTGTTTAAACAAACAAACAAATATGGAGATACTCAAACTTTACCTGAGATTCTGACCTTGGTCCAGAACATGGCCTGAAAATTGTACACCAAGGACCTCGGTATTTTGATGTGGACAGCACACTTGAGTATACCAAGTGTAAAGGCTTATTTGTATCCACGAATTATGGATACAAATGGTAGATAACATTTTTAAAAAGTGATCACTTAGAGAGACAGAACAAGAACAGGAGGAGAGAGAGGGAGAGAAAAGGGAGAAGGAGATAGAAAGGGAGAGGGAAAGGAGGGAAGGAGAGAAAGGGAAGCATTCATTTGTTGTTCCACTTAGTTGTGCATTTCACTGGTTGCTTCCCATGTGTGCTCTGACCAGGGATCGAACCTGCAACCTTGTTGTTTTGGCATGATGCTCTAACTGAACAAACAGGCCTGGGCCATCTGGTAGATAACATTTAAAAGAAAAGCCCCACCTGTATTGTGCTCTTTTAAAATAGATGTGTGAGTTAAGTTATAACTTCCCCCCCAAAAGAATATTAGGCCATATTTTCTCCAAGCAATTACAGACATTATAGATAGTAACAGGATCATTACTGAGGCATACATATAGTGGGTCCTGGAATAACATTTCATTCTAACATTGCTGAGAGGCCACACACAGGACCTTACCTCTTGTTTATATCAAGTAGCCAATTGTAAAACTGGTTTTGTTATATATCATTTCACTTAAAGTCAAAGAAACCTATTAAAAGTATTAATTGAGGACGTACTATATTTGGAATTTAGTTTCTTCTCCAAACCTAATAACGTTTGTGCCAAGGAAAGCCACAGGGTAGAACAATAATTAAAACCATGGGCTTAAGAGCCATACTGGCTTGGTTTGAATTCTGGCTTGTCCCCTACTAGCCATGCGATGTACAGCCTCTGTTTCCTCATCTAAGAATGAGTATTAAAAGGAGGCAGAGTCAAAATGGCAGTGTAAACACTGAACTCACCTCCTCCCAACAAAACTATCAAAATTAAGCCATGGCCGGTTGGCTCAGTGGTAGAGTACTGACCCAGTGTGTGAAGTCCTGGGTTCTATTCCAGGTCAGGGCACACAGGAGAGGCGACCATCTGCTTCTCCACCCCTCCCCCTTCCCCTTGTCTCTTTTCTCTCTCCTCTCCTCCCATAGCCATGGCTAGATTGGTTCCAGCATGTTGACCCAAGTGCTGAGGATGGCTCCATGGAGCCTCTATCTCAGGTGCTAAAAATGGCTTGGTTGCAAGCATGGCCCCAGATGGGCAGAGCATCAGCCCTAGACAGGGGTCACCAGGTGGATCCTGGTCCAGGCACACACAGGAGTCTATCTCTTTATCTCCCCTACTCTCACTTAAAACAAAACAAAACAAAACAAAACAAAAAATTCTATCAAAATTAATCACCACCATCACTGAGGACCACCTGAAGACTAGCTGAACAGAACTCCTATAACTAATGATATAAAGAAGAAGCCACAGACTGACCAGGTGGTGGCACAGTGGATAGAGCATTGGACTGGAATGCGGAAGGACCCAGGTTCAAGACCCCAAAGTCGCCAGCTTGAGCACGGCCTCATCTGGCTTGAGGGAAAAAAAAAAAGCTCACCAGCTTGGACCCAAGGTCTCTGGCTTGAGCAAGGGGTTACTCAGTTTGCTGAAGGCCCGCAGTCAAGGCACATATGAGAAAGCAATCAATGAACAACTAAGGTGTCGCAACAAAAAAATGATGATGCTTCTCATCTCCCTCCGTTCCTGTCTGTCTGTCCCTATCTGTCCCTCTCTCTGACTCTCTCTCTGTCCCTGTAAAAAAAAAAAAAAAGAAAAAAGAAAAATAAAGAAGAAGCCGCCACATTGAGACAGGTAGGGCAGGAGACATGGTCTGAGCAGGTCCCATACCTATATATGGTGATTAATAAACAAGAAAAATAGCTCTCCTAGAGAGGCCCCCCAAGAGGAGTAAGGGATCCGAACTCCACACTCGGCACCCCACCTGGGGCATTCGTGCCAGCAAGAGGTGCCAGTAACATGTGGCTTTGAAAACCAGCAGATTACATCTGAGAGAGACGGAGGGCTGCGGGAGAATGAGACACTGCTCAACAGGGCTCACACACTAACTCACTCACTCCAAGCTCCAGCACAGAGGCAGCAGCTTGAGGGGGGCCTAGGATGCACTGGAAGAGGGTGAATGATAGAGGGGCTGGTGTCGGGGACCCTCAGGACAGAAATGTTTGGCAGGCGCTGTTGTTTGTTTGAGTTATCCTCCCAGCCAGCTGGCCCCATGCATGCAGGGGAAAAGTCTGTTGCTTTCCGCTATACCATTTGCCTTGCCCCACATCACCCCACCCCACCTAACCACTCACCTGGACAGAGCCTTTTCCAATGGCTGCAGCAGACCCTCCACAGAGCTGTGGCCTGTCCTGGTTCATGCTGCAGATTCTCCCAAAGGTCCACAAACCCCACATGAATGACGGCCAGCCCTGGTGTGCACTGTGACCCTCACCAAGCCCCAGCATAAGTGGTAGCTAGCCTCTGCCCACACTAGAACCCCTTCCAACAGGCTTCAGACCTCACCCAAGTGGCTCCATAACTAACAAGAGCCCCACTAAAGGGACTCCCCCTCCATGAGATCAAACCCTACACAACAGCTCCTCTGCTATAGTCACAGGCAGCCCTCACACCCTGCCCAAGGGTCAATACCACCCCTAACGTGCCAGCATTTACTGAGGCATTTACTACAAGAGGAGTACACAGGCCAGTCTACACAGGAAGCACTCCTAGAGCACGGGGCTTGGGTGACCAGGTGGGGTTGGTGGAACTGTGCCACTGGGCCCCACAAGTCACCTACAGAGATGAAGCAGATCTACCTGATACATAGAAACAGACGGCCAAAACGAGTAGACAAGGACACATGTCCTAAATCAAAGAATGGGCTAGAATTCCAGAAAAAAAACACTAAATGAAACAGACAAGCAATCTACCAGAAATGAAAAGGAAATGATGCCCTGACCAGTGGCACAGGGGATAGAGCATCCTCCTGGAGCACTGAGGTTGCAGGTTTCGATCCTGAGGGTGCCAGCATGACCTCCAAACAGGGCACATATGAAAAGCAATCACTCTCTCTCCCCGCCTTCCTCTATTTCAAATCAACAGTTAAAAAAAAAAAAGAGAAGTAACAAATGACACCCTAAACACAAAAATGATGATCAAAATACTATGAACAACTATATGCCAACAAAATAAACAACCTGGAAGAAATAGATAAATTCCTAGAAACATACAATCTTCTAAGGCCAAATCTGGAAGAATCAGAAACTCTGAACAGACTGATACCTGCAAATGAAATCGAAGCAGTAATTAATATAAAAACTCCCAACAAACAAAAGCCCTGGATCAGATGGCTTCAGAGATTAATTTTACCTACCATTGAAAGAGTAATTAATACCTACCCTCTCGCCTGACCAGGCGGTGGCACAGTGGATAGAGTGTCAGACTGGGATGCAGAGGACCCAGGTTCGAGACCCCAGGTCACCAGCTTCAGCACGGGCTCATCTGGTTTGAGCAAAAGCTCATCAGCTTGGACCCAAAGTTGCTGGCTCGAGCAAGGGGTTACTCGGTCTGCTGAAGGCCCGCGGTCAAGGCACATATGAGAAAGCAATCAATGAACAACTAAGGTCTCACAAGGAAAAAACTGATGATTGATGCTTCTCATCTCTCTCCATTCCTGTCCATCTGTCCCTGTCTATCCCTCTCTCTGACTCTCTCTCTGTCCATGTAAAAAAGAAAAAAATACCTACCCTCTCAAATATCCCGAAACACTCAAGATGCGGGAAGGCCCCCAAACTCATTTTAAGAGGCCCACATTACCCTAACACCAAAACCAGATAAAGACACAACAAAAAAAGAAAATTATAGGCCAATATCCCTGATGAGCATAGATGCAAAAATCCTCAACAAATATTAGCAAATCGAATTCAGCAATACATTATAAAGACCATACACCATGATCAAGTGAGATTTGTCCCTGGGATGCAAGGTTGGTACAATATTTACAAATTAATTAACATGATATATCCCATAAGCAAAATGAAGGATAAAAATTGTATGATGATACCAACAGATGCAACAAAGCATTTGACAAAATCGAACATACATTTATGATAAAAACTCTCAGAAAAATGGGAATAGAGGGACCATACTTCAACCCTACTAAAGGCCATAACACACAGCTAACATCATGTTCTCCAGGGAAAAACTAAGTTGTTTTCCTCAAGATCAGGAACAAGACAGGGATGTTCACTTTCATCACTCTTACTCAACATGGTACTGGAAGTCCTAGCCACAGCAATCAGACATGAAGAAACAGAAGGCATCCAGATTGAAAAGGAAGAAGTAAAATTCATTATTTGCTGATAACATGATAAAGAACCCTAAAGATTCCACCAAAAAACTATTCGAACTAGTAAGTGAATTTAGTAAAGTAGCAGGATACAAAATTAATATTCAGAAATTGGTTGCATTTTTATACATAATAACAAACTATCAGAAAGAGAAATTAAGAAAACAATTCCCTTTACAATTGCATCAAAAAGTATAAAGTACCTAGGAATATATTTAACCAAGGAGGTAAAAGACCTGTATTCAGTTTTCTGAATACACTTAAAGAATGTAATCAGGAAACTATAACACACTTAAGAAAAAAATTGAAAATACAAACAAATGGAAGTATATACCGTGTTCATGGTCAGGAAGAATTAACATTATTAAAATGTCCACACAACCCAAAGCAATGTATGAAGCCAATGATAAAAGTGTTGAGGGTCTGACTTTATGCACTCTGAGGTCAGATAATAATAATAAAAGGACAGAAACAGACCCTGAGATGTAGGAAATGCTTCCCTGGACCAGATGGCTTCACAGGGAATTTTATCAAACATTCAAAGAAGGGCCCATTCTCTCTGAAGGGCTCATCTGTCAGGTTGGCATCACTGCCCACCCACTCCAGTCTCACATTTTTTTTATTCCTGGCTCCTTAGTGACTAGCAAGAGATGAACAAGAACACAAAACAAAACACAGCAGATTATTGTACTTCTGCTTTCCTTACCACCCACATTTTGCCTACACTGGACAAAAACCATTCTTTATCTTTTTCCATGGGTTTCATACACCAGTGATTCAAAATTCTACCACTTGTCAGTGTGGTTGGAATAATTTATAGAGCAGAGCTTCCTCATGGCTGCAGTTTGCATTTTCTGTTCTGCTCTCATAAAGAATTTAAAGTTGGTTGAGCAGAAATGTGACCAGATTGGGGGAGTGGCTTTAGCATTGTTCACAATGGTTTTAAATCTCTATCAGCTCATTCCACATAACATAGGGGTGAAGAACTAAATTTACCATTCTCTATTTTTCTTTGCTAACATAGAGGCAAACATATTTGGTTCACAGCAAGTCAAGGCTCAAATAGAATGAGGTTGTTGGTGCATTAGAAACAATAGTTAATCACTCTCTCCAGGCCTGGAGATGCAACTTACTTTCATTTCCCTTGTATGATAAAGCTAATCTGAAAAACACATTTCCCTCAAAAGAGAATCAAAAGAGGAAAAAGTCTCAATATGGGAAGTTTTTATATCACAACAGGATGGAACAGGCTCTCTACTGAAAATCTAAGAAAGAATTCTAATGGCATGTTTACGATCAGAATTAGTCGATATTCTCTGCAAATATGAAATGGTTAACTTACAAGGTCCTTTGCCGAGTTTCTAACGCGGAAGAAGTAAACAACTAAGGTGGTAGGTAAGAGCTCCCACACGAAGAGGACGACTCCAAACACCATGTAGCCGGCATCCCCCAGCTGGCTCTTCAGGTCCGCCTGTGAGAGGGAGGAGGCGCATCAGCAGACTGAGGGCAGGGGGAATAAACTGGACCCTGTTCTTTCTAACGCGAACAGAGACGAACTTGGCTACAGAGCAGCCCTCTCCCCTAAAACTGGGTAGTAGAAGCAGATAACACTAATGGTTCAGACGTAGATCTGGGGTCTTAATACTTCACCCTACAAAATCTTCCTTATGTCCAGATTTGAGTCTCAAATTGCTACTGAGTTTCTTTTCTTTAACAACGGAGTAAGGAGAATATGTTGCCTTCTCCCAAATTCTTGAGAGCAGCATGGAACTTATTTTAGCCTTACCCCTAGGTTATACACATCCATTTTTAAACTTCTCTTCACAGAAATGTTATCTCATTCTTTTGCACTGCAAGTAAAACATTTAGAAAACACTTCTCGGAGTCCAGAAGGTCGGGTTTTGGACCAGAGAGCTGGCCAGTGGCCTCAATGTGGAGTGTTTTTCTTCTGGGGGCAGTTGAAAGGTGTGTAAGAAGTGTGTGCATAGGTGTATTTGGGCAACTCTACCAGGAAGTCCACCATTTCAAAGAAAGTGCACCAAGATAAGCCACGAAGGGCCAATCGCCTAAATGGAACCCTCTTACTTCCCTATCACACAGTACATATCATACAAACAGCAGCCAGACTGGCCATGTACCCACAGAGCCTGCCTCTTGCACTGTGGCTCTAACTAGCATGATGCTCCCCTTCTACACGAGTTACACACGTAACGGGGGCCATTTGCTTTATTCCTGGATTTTATTGGCTGCCACATATGGGTTTAAAGATCTATAAATAGCCCCTAAAAGCAAAAGAATTTTAAAAGTTGTGACCATATTTTAAATTTGTTAAAACCTGTTACTTGAAAGAAAAATTGAAATAATTATTTTGTTAAAACCAAATCCTTGTTGAATGGACTTAAAAGTTTCAATCTGGGACAATGAGAAAGTTGTGGAGATGACGGTGACAGCTGCACAACAATGGGGATGCACTTAACAACACCACTGAGCTGCACATTCATGGGTGGTTAAGAAAGTCAATTTTATATTTTACTACACTAAAAAATCCTTTCTGTATCATGAGTAAGTCTCTATCATTGTTTAAAGTTTCAGTTTTTATATATTTGATATTCTCAAAGTGAGGCACACCTTTAGCTGTGCTTCTCCACTTTGTCCCATCCTGCGTTTGCAGTACTGGTCTGGAGTAGGGGTGGTGATTCGTGTTGTCGTGTTAATCCTTTCTAATCCAAACACCCTGCGTGTGCCTCCCCTGAAGGACATCTCCTTCTCACAGGTTTTATCACGGTCATTTCATTCTCTCCTCCATAGTCCTAGTTTGGTCCAGGATCTGAGACCCACTGGGGACTTCAGAAGTGAACTGTATACGGTAGGTATTCAGTATTTCTCCAGGAAGAGAGCAGGAGTTTTTTTTTTTTTTTTTTTTGTATTTTTCTGAAGCTGGAAACGGGGAGAGACAGTCAGACAGACTCCCGCATGCGCCTGACCAGGATCCACCTGGCGTGCCCACCAGGGGCGATGCTCTGCCCACCAGGGGGCAATGCTCTGCCCCTTCGGGGCGTCGCGCTGCCACGACCAGAGCCACTCTAGCGCCTGGGGCAGAGGCCAAGGAGCCATCCCCAGTGCCCGGGCCATCTTTGCTCCAATGGAGCCTTGGCTGCGGGAGGGGGAGAGAGACAGAGAGGAAGGAGGGGGGGTGGAGAAGCAAATGGGCGCTTCTCCTATGTGCCCTGGCCGGGAATCGAACCCTGGTCCCCCGCATGCCAGGCCGACGCTCTACAGCTGAGCCAACCGGCCAGGGCCGAGAGCAGGAGCTTTTGCAATCTGATCTGAGAGACTTTTTTATAGAAGGTCTATTTCTTTATGGTAATGCTTCTCTGCATGTCTCTGGCTCAGGGGGCGTCCACTCCAGCACGGTGGGAGGTAATATGTCCACGTTTGTATCCTTGGCACTCTGTCCAGGGCCAGAAACAAGAATCGTCAAATGAGAGAATACAAACTCATTCTCATTCTTTTTTTTTTTTAACAGAGGCAGAGATAGATAGGGACAGACAGGAACGGAGAGAGATGAGAAGCATCAATCATCAGTTTCTCGTTGCGCGTTGTGACTTCTTAGCTGTTCATTGATTGCTTTCTCACATGTGCCTTGACCGCGGGCCTTCAGTAGACCGAGTAACCCCCTGCTGGAGCCAGGGGCCTTGGGTCCAAGCTGGTGAGCTCTTTGCTCAAGCCAGATGAGCCCGCGCTCAAGCTGGCGACCTCGGGGTCTCGAACCTGGGTCCTTCTGCATCCCAGTCCGACGCTCTATCCACTGTGCCACCACCTGGTCAGGCATCATTCTCATTCTTTTTGTTTGTTTGATATTTGTTCTTATTTATTTGTTACTCTTAGAAAATCTCAGTTTTGACTGTACTCATTCTTTTTTGAGATTTTGTGAACATGGACGCCAGATGCTTTTTTATAAGCCTTTGTTTATTTGCTTTGTAATTTGTGAATTTCCAGAATATATTAAAAAGACAGCATCATACTGAGACCACTGGTAAAATGAACTTCTAACTCTTAATGTCCTCAGTCACTTGCATCTAGATTTCCTCAAGTGCTATTAGCGTTCACACTCCATTAAAACAAATCATTTAACTTTGTAATTCCAGGTAGTTTCTGAAGCCTAAATATAATGTTTCACCTGTGCACATTCCACCCTTCAATAAGACCATTTATATTCTGAAAGAAGCACTTAAAAAATTTAAGTGCTGCTTGACAAGAGCCCCCAGAAGATACAAAAGAGAAAGGAGGCTGTGTGTGTGTGTGTGTGTGTGTGTGTGATGTGTGCACGTGCATATGTGTCCTGGTTTCAGAGAAGACATGTGAGCTGGAACATTTACAGATGAGGCTGCAGACACCACACAGGTAAGGGGCTCCCAATGTCACCCAGCTATTTAACTGCAAAAGCAAAGAGCTTCACACTTTCCACCACAGAAAATGCTGCAGAGCAGAGGCGTCCCCAGGTGCCACCTCATGGCGCCCACTGACCTGGTCTGACACGTTGTACCAGTCGTAATCGAAGGAGTGGATGTTCTTGTTCTGAGGAAAGGACAGGATGAACAGGTTGTAGCAGGCTCGGGAGGTGTACAGCAGGATGATGGTCACACCGATGGTGGTCACTTGACACACGGAGGAGCCCTGGAAAAGCGGGAGCCCTGAGGGGCACGCCTGTACCAGGCTCTGCCCAGAATACCACCTGTGTCCCCACCTCTGTCAGAACCCTCCTGCCTCAGAACCCTGTCCAGACTTCACATCCCACAGCTCTTCCAAAAATTTCAAATGATATGTACACAGACGCTTTAAAGCCTGGGAGCTGATTCAAAAGTACCCTTAACAGGTTAAACATGGGCCATTTACCTGAGGCCCACGCTCGTAAGAAAGTCAGACGGCTTTTTTGTTAAATCTCTAAGTGCTACGGGCAGCTCCAAGAGGACCTTCTTGACCTGGGAGCCCAGTGCCCAGCCTCTGGCCAGGGGCCAGGACAGAGCTGTGCTCGTGATAGTGGCTCTGGGCAATGAGCGCTTTCTCAAAACCAGAGTCTTCCAGGTTGGGAGGACAAAGGTCCAACATGACTGTGGGCTTGGAGTTTGGGGGAGAGCCATGATTCATGACCAAACTGTGAAGTGCAATTTCCACAGTCAGTTAAAGGACCCCTAGCTAGAAACAGATAGTTAACAAGAAAACTGAAACTCATGTTTGGATTTTGCATTTGGAAATCATTAACTACATCCACGGTATTTAATTCTGCCAGGTGCACTTAGTTTCTTTGCCACGGGAGTGACCTCAGTGGTGTGTGACAATTTAAAACTAAACCCTCCTCTAAACCACAATTCTGTTTTAAACACCTTAGACTCTCTATGTGGGAGACAATGTGAATGACAGAAAGTTAAAGCAAAATCAAATTTGAAATTCATCAAAATTTTATAGATGAAAAACTAGTCTACTGCACTAACTTTCAGGATTTTATAAGAATTCTACCAATTCACAGGATGCTCTGATTAAGGCTTTATATTATATTACGAAGTTAAAGGCACAGGTTTGAATCTAGCAACCACTGAAGACTCAAAACTGTGGGAGACACAAAAGTGGGAGACAGAGTGTCTCACAGCCAGATGGGCCCCACAGCAGAGGAGGCAGACAGAGGTACACCCCAGGACATGCAGCCACGGAATTCTAGGAGCAGAGGGGCCACAGAAACCACTAGAGAGAACCAAGGCCAGAGGCTGAGTGACCCAGGGCTGAGATCCCAGAGCCAGCAAGCGCCCAGCATCTGCTCCCTGCCCTCCATACTCCGCTAGGTTTGTGGATGGAGGAAGAACTGGGGTCAGGCTGGTCGAGCACTCAGCACCACAGCCCACGCAGCATATTAGTTCCTGTATGTGACAGTGGGAAAGGAAAGGAGAAAATATTCTGGGTGTAAGGCATCGCAGTGAACGAGAGAGCAAGCCAAGGGCTGGCCCGGCTCCATCCCTGAACAGCCAACGACAAGGAAAGCACCTTGAACTGCAGGGCAGTTCCCACCACTAAGGAGACCTCCCTCCTAGGCGCCATCAATTGGGGGAGCCTGCACCCAAGGCTATAGCAGTGCAGCCCAGGGGAAGAGGACAGATCCTTCAGTGACTGCCAAAACCGACTCTGGGCTCTGCATCTAGTAGCTGCATGCCTGGGGTAGCCCAGTGACCTCTGTGCCTCAGTTCCCTTATCTATAAAGTGGAGATAAGACGGACTTCCACAATTGAGAGCTTACACCTGTGAGTGCTCAGAAAAGTGCCTGAAATGCAGTGAACATAGGTGTGTATTTTTAGTAACATTTTTAGCATAATCTACCCCACTCATCCTATAAAATAGAGGTGAAACCATCATATCTGTAATCAG
The DNA here is from genome assembly GCF_036850765.1 of Saccopteryx bilineata. Taxonomy (NCBI): domain Eukaryota; kingdom Metazoa; phylum Chordata; class Mammalia; order Chiroptera; family Emballonuridae; genus Saccopteryx; species Saccopteryx bilineata. The sequence goes on along the minus strand of NC_089490.1, from coordinate 216,415,779 downwards.
GAATTCTGCACACTGGCACACTGAAACAGAAAATTTCTTGTGTACAAAGTTCAGTGACTTATATACCTCTACATTTCGGCCACCAGGTGTGTGTGGCTAATCATTTGCAGGTCAGGTGTAGAAGATGTTTGTTGAGTCTGTCTGCAAACCAGGAAACTATTTTTAGAACAAGCTGAACAGAAGGCTCTTGGCCACATTTCCCCCTTACCTTGGACTCCAAGTAAATGTTGGCCAAGGACATCTTGGAGATTTTGTAGAGGCAGATGGAGAGCGAGATGGCACACAGCACAAAAAGCGTGTCATTGATGGCCACGCGCACGGACACAATGGCCTTCCGCTCCCAGCTCCCTGTCTTCACCAGCACTGCACAGGTTAGATTCACCAACAGGAAAATGAGACTGATGATGAGTGAGGCCAGGTATAGTGGTAGCCTGGAAGGGCGACAGGCACAGCGTAAGGCACTAAGACCTGCATGGTGGTTGCTTATTCTGGGTCAACCCAGAAGAAAACTGGTATGTTTTGGTGAACTGCTAGAAGCGGCATGTGCCAAAGTTAGCAAACATTTCAGAGATGGGCTTTGGGAGTGGGACTGTCCAGGACTCAGGTGACAGACTGACTACAAGCTGTGCCATCAGAAAAGTACTGCAGCTCTGACAGCCTCACTTCCTGGTTCCCAAGTGGTGTGAAGACTGAAGGAGATGTGAACGTTTGCTTACTGCATACAGGACTCACCCTGAGCACAGAGCATGGGCTTGGCGTAGGGGCTGGTTTCAATGAATATGCTCCCTAGCCTGCAATCTGGGAACTTGAGCAAAATTAACCTGCACAAGCCACACAGTCTCATCAACTGAAAACACACGAAATAACACCTACCGTACAGGTTGTCTTTGAGAATTGACATGTTTATAATGGGTTTCACCCAAACAAAGTCACTGATGAAGTAGAAGTTGGGTAGGTGGTGCTCACTTGTACCTGGGGACCCTTACTACAGGATGCGGGATGGAAAAGCTGCCACACCTTGCCCAAGGCTGCATGCTGTCCTGGTCACTGACCACTTCGAATTTATAGTTTCTCAGAGCCACATACTTCCTAACGGTCTGCATGAAGATTTCTCAGATTTCCTAAAAAGGCATTCAGCAGCCTGTATATTCATCATGTTTCCTTTGGGTAGCCATCATCCAGCAGACACACCAATAGCAGTCAAGCTTGCTGGACTCCAAACCAGACTGGTTTCTGTTGAATGCTTGCAAGTCCAAAAGCAGAAAAAATTAACTAGAAGTGCTTTTGAAGCCTGACAGTGATGTGATTTCAAAGCTAACACAGACCAGGACACAAAAACCTGACTCTAGTCCCAGCTACAGACACCACAGGACTGAAAGGGGCCCATGTGATGAAGGAGGAGGGTGGGATACAGAGAGAGAGGGGTGCAGCTGCAGTTTTACCTTCTGCTCAAGTGTCAGGGTCATCTAATAACCTCTTACATACCTCAGCTAACTTTAATGGGATTTTATGTTTTGCAATTAATAATTTACTATACATGGGCAAAGTCTCTCACCTACCGGTCATTGTCAAAACCCGTTATCCTATTATAGGAACTTTGCCAACCTCACTCCTAATCCTTCAGGCTGTAGCTCAAATATTACTTCTTCCCAGAAGCCTCTCCTGACTCCTGCACCCCTTCCATGCACACACAGCACATCACCAGGTCTCTCTGACATCTGCCTTCCTGGTCTCTGCACTTGAACTTCACAGACTGCTCACAGCTGGTACTAAAGCACGTGGACACGGTCTGACCACACACCTATCTAGATGGTGAGCTCCAGGAGGATGGAGACATTGGCTCTTTCCATCACCCCTCTGTCCACATAGCACCAGCAGGAGCTCCATAGATACGTTTGAGAGGATGAAGGCGGGGGAAGAGGGAGGAACGAGTCCAAGTGAACACATGCACCTGAACCAGGCGCAGGACGATGGGTCTCTAACCGGGGCAGTCCTCTTCTTCCCTGCAAACACTAAATCCCAGCTGCTGTGAGACTGTCCCTTTTTGGGGAAATAGCCAGAACTGGAGCAATTGCGTCTTTCAAGGTGGAGACAGAGAATGGAGGTGCTCCCTTCACAGCCCTGGGCTGGTGTAGAGGTAACAAGATGGAGAAGTGGTCTGAGCCCCAGCAGCCCAGGGTGACTGGGCAGATCCGGGAGGGGTGGATAAAGCGCATGGGAGAGAGAGAAGGGTATGATCTGTACAAAGTCAGAAATGCCAGAGACCACACCGGGTCTGGGCTAGCCTGCAGGGGGCAGCCAGGGTGGGAGAGGAACTGAGAGGGCTGAGGGCCCACAAGTAGATAAGCAAAGGAACAATGGAGCCTGGACAGGATGAAGGTACTTCAGACAAGAGACAATGACCCCAGAGCTGAAGAGGGAGCATAGCCGATGGGACCTGGACAGGTGGTACCCCTAAAGGAGGTAAGAGCAGTAGGGGAGCCAAGGGCTGAGCCACCCACCACCTGTGGGGCTGTGCCATGGGGTGGGACAGGCAGGCCCAGCCATCTTAGAGATCAGCTTCAACTGTAGTTATGACATGAAAGCTTTTCAATCAGCAACAGATTATTTTGAAAACTAAATATGAAGTCATTACTAAAGTCATCACTTGGTTAAGGCCCTTCTAATCCATCTCACTCTCTCACCAACTGTCATGGTCCTTGCTGGTCCCTCTGCATGGACTGCCTGCACCACCTCCCAAAGCTCTTCCCAGACAACAGGCCTCTGTACAGCCCACTGCGGTCCCATTACAAAGTACACAGGGCATAGCTGTTCAGCTCTGGGTGTCACCATTTCCCTGAGCAGACTGAGCTCAGGAAGGGTGCCCCCACCTCCACTGTGTCCACAGTGCCAAAATGGCAAGCTGGTACACAGGACTCCTGCCCTAGCCATCAGGTCCAGGATGCTGCTTCCCACTTCCCATCGCTAAGATCAGGGTCCTCCTGCCAGGCGAAATACTGTACATCTGACACGGGGATGTTTCCTCTTTTCCTGCAACCTCCCATAAGCCCTGCGTGTGCCTTCAGGAAGGGGGTTGGTCAGTCAGGGGATGTGAACTCTTGGGCACCTCCACTTCCTTCTGTACAGACACTCAGTAGGGGGTCGGTGCCACCCACGTGGGGCTGCTGCGAGGGCCGGGCAGAGGATGCGTGAGGCAGTCGGCACAATTTGTGGCTCGTGGAATTATTACATTTGTTATTTGTCCTCAACCATGTTCTCACAGATGGAGAAGTCGGGGGCATAGGGAAAGAGACCAAGGGAGGGTCTTTTTGGAATCACCAAAATTCTGCTTTCTGGTTTCTTGAAAGCCCTCTTTTTATTATCTGCTGTGCCTTTGGGATGCACATGGGCCCTGGATGGTGTGACACCCCCATGTACACAGCACTGGCAGCCTCTGAAAGCACCCTCTGCCCTCCACATACCTCACTTTCCCAGATGGCTCCCGCGGGTGTGGTTTTAAACTCGGCAGCAGAGAGAAATTCTTATTCCCCTTTTCCTGTGATGAAAGCAGTATATGGCCTCTGCGACACAGGGGAAGTGCAGAGAGGGTGACGGGCCAGGAGGCTGGGTGTAACCCGTACCCAGCAGGTGGCTGCACACTGCTCAACTGGACCCTGTGCCCTTCCCAGAGCAGACTGTCACACGTGGTAACTCAGCCATCCAGCACCCCCTTCCCATCATCCGCCTGGTGTGCCAGAGAAGACGGTGTGGGACATGCAGTGAGATCTCAGCCACTTGGCTGTGCGTCCTCACTTGTGAAACGCAGACAATCCTTTCCTCCTCAAAGGACTGCTGGAGGATTCAGGGGTCCCACATCTCTGGTTTTGTCCTCTCTGTCCTCACCCTGCAGAGGTCCTCCTTCCATCAACAGCAAATTCTAGACAATTACTTTCTCCACAGGGGTCCACAGGCCCTCTGCTGACCTCTCTCTCAGACCCCAAGCCCAAAAGGTGTAACTCGGGGCGCCATCTCCCCAATCTCTCTGAGTGCCCCTCCTCCCCATCTGAGGCTGTCCTTGCAGCCTTGCTTCCTCTTCCTCTTTCCTCAAAGTGACGAAGTGATGAACACAGTCTGGGCTCTTCCCTACACATCCTCTTCCTTCAGTGACTTCTTCTTTCTTTTCTTCTCATCTCTTCTTCTTTCTTCTTTCTTCTTTCTTCTTCTCCTTCTTCTTTTTTTTGTGACAGAGACAGAGAGAGAGAGACAGAGAGAGAGGGACAGATAGTGACAGAGACAGGAAGAGAAAGAGATGAGAAGCATCAATTCTTCATTGCGACACCTTAGTTCTTCATTGATTGCTTTCTCATATGTGCCTTGACTGTAGGGCTACAGCAGAGCAAGTGACCCCTTGCTCAAGCCAGCGACCTTGGCCTCAAGCCAGCAATCTTTGGGCTCAAGCCAGCAACCATAGGGTCATGTTTATGACCCCATGCTCAAGCCAGTGACCCCTCGCTCAAGCCAGCAACCCCACACTCAAGCCAGCAACCCTACGCTCAAGTTGGATAAGCCTGTGCTCAAGCCAGCGAGCACAGGGTTTTGAACCTGGGTCTTCTAAATCCCAGTCCAACACTCTATCCACTGTGCTACCACCTGGTCATGCCAGTGACAGTTTCTGTACCAGGTTATAAAAGCCATCTCAACCAGTGCCTCTATCCTAGGTCCAGACCCACATTCCAACAGCCTGCCCAGAGTCCCCTCAGACCATGTCCACGCTTCGCTCCTCATGCTCCTACTCCAGTTTTCTCAACAGCACAAATTCCACCATAATTTCCAGATTCCTAAATGGAAAGATCTTCTTTAATCACACTCATAACACACTCACATAGTTTCTCAATAGCAGAGCCGGGCAAGTCCTGGGCAGCCCATAGCCCTGCCCGGTTACCCTCAGGCATCACGACAGGAATACCAGACGTGGGTCAACCTGACAGTACTTTGCTGCCTCCTAATATGAGAGGATAGTATTAATAAATCCTTTGAGTTCTCACAGAAAAGGAAAAGCAAAGCCTGGTTCATTATATTTTTTATTATTTTTTTTAATCAAAGATGGAGGAAAAACAGTTGCAACAATAAAATCAACATATTCTTGTTTAAAACAAACATAGACCAAGAAACAGAAAAACTGAATCAAACAGGCAGCAACTCCCCAAACCTCAGACCTGGTGGATATCTGTGAGAAGGTAGGCTGGGCGGGGAGTTTCAACCAGTTTGAGACTCATGGCTTGTGATCCATTTAGAAGCTGACATGCCAAAGTTTCTCAAGGGATCAATCGTGGCCTGACATGCTGCACTGGAATCTGGCCCGAGAGAGAAGCAGGAGTTACAGGAAACCACAGATGTGCAGAAACCTGAGAACTTTCAGAATTTTTTTTTTTAATTATTAAGGGGGAGGTGGGGAGGCAGAGAGACAGACTCCTGCATGCCCCCCAGCCGGATTTACCCAGCAAGCCCACTCTGGGGTGATGCTCTGCCCATCTCGGGTGTTGCTCTGTTGCTGACACCCGAGGGGAGGCCATGGGGCTAACTTGCTCGAATCATTCGAGCCATAGCTGTGGGAGGAGGAATGAGGGAGAGAGGGGCAAGGAGGAAAGAGAGAGAGAGAGAGAGAGAGAGAGAGAAGGAGAGAGATGGGAGATGGGTAGAGAAGGAGATGGTCACTTCTCCTGTGTGCCCTGGCCGGGAATCGAACCTGGGACTTCCACACACATTGGGCGGATGCTCTACTACTAAGCCAACAGGCCAGGGCCCAGGATTTTTTTTACACCTGGTGACTAAATGATCAGATCTGAGTTAACAGGCTTCTCCCATTGAAAACTTAGCCTCCTGGCTTCAAGACACCCTTCTTGGCCCAAACATCTCACCTCTAACATCTGATTCCAGGTGTATTTCTCCCTTCAACTTTGCAAACCCTCTCCCAATAAAAGCCTTCACACCCACCAGCAAGCCTGTCTGTACTTTGGTTCCCTCCCACCATGTTGTCTCACCTGAAAGACCCCATCCCCAGGTGTAAGGGTTGAAAATGTTTAAAAGTCTTCCTGTTTGACCACACTTTCACGGTTCACTTTCAGAAGCTCTCTCACCTAGTTACCCAGCCTCCATCAAGCATTCCCAAGATAAGGTCAGCCCCACAATCCAATCAGAACATTCTTTCCCCACCCCCATCTTCACTCACTGTCTGTTCCTAGCCTTCCAACCCCCTCCAGCTGGCCAGGTCAGGGGCTAGAGGGCAAAGGAAAGGATACTTAGAGACAGGAGGGACTGTCTACTTGGACTTGCTACTTTAAACTCCCTCCTTGGGACGAGAGTCTCAGCCTATGGAGTCCCAGCGGAACAGTCTGATGGAAACAGGAACCAAAAAGCAGTAAAGGGAGATGCCCAGGTCAGGAGGAAAACAATATGGCACCACGAAGTTTCCTTGTTTGGATCTTGGCTGATACTGTTACATAACTTTCTGAACTTCAGTTTCTTTGGATATAAAATGGGGATTAAAATATACACCTTCAGAATTTTAACTAAAAAGTCTTTATAAAGTTAAGATATATTTAAATAAAATATGTATACATATTTGCATATTTTTAAAGTAATAAAATAATGAAATTCCCATTTTCGTTCAAGAAGGTAATCAGCCAAAGTCACCCTTCCAGAAATGTTTGCTCTTGTGTGCAGGTCTCTTGGACAGGGTCATCAGGACACCCTAATGCACCCACCTCATGTCTCTGGACACTTGGTCTCCCTCCCCCTGCCCAAGTCTGACCTCTGTCAGCTGCTGCTTCTTCGCTGGGGGTCACAGAGCTCTCTGCACCCTCGGAAAGAGGCCCCCTCTGCACATAAATGAGGCCTTCCCTCTGGATGCGAGCCTCTCCTCTTCATCCCAGCATGGGCCTCACTTCTGCCACCACATTTCAGTGACTCCCATGGTCCCCAGCACAGACTGCCCTTGTGCCCACCAATCATGGACAGCACTTGGCCTGATTCTGTGAGTTTTTCTGCTATTGAGGATATCTTCATTGTCACAGTGTTTACCTCCCTAGGACTCAGCCTACTTCTCTGCCCAGGTGAATATTTAATGGTCAAAACCAATTTGCTGAACATGGAGGGAGTTATGGCAGCTGTACTTGTGCCCTGGAGCTCTAGGGAACACAGCCTACTGGCAGGTGGTGAATACACAAGGGGACCAGGTAGAACACGGGGGACAGGCTCCACCACTGCCGCACTGCTAGAGGGTGGGAAGGGGACAGGGAGGGACAGGAGGGGACACCTGGCCACAGCATCGGGACCCACTGCTTTCTGCTGAGGCCTGCACTCCCAGCGTCTCCCACAGGCTCGGGGCTGTGGGCTGCGGGTTTAGCCCCCTCTCCTTTCTCTCTGGTGAAGAGCCCAGGGACCCTTGCTCCTATCCCAGGCAGACATGCTGTGAGACCCAGAAAGCCCTGTGGCTGTCAGGCGGCTCTCGCAGCCCCTTTTCACCTTTTTTCTCAGGAAAACACCCGTACTTACCGGTATTTGAGTAACTCTGGAGAATATTTTGACTTGGCTTTGAAAATCACCTGCAATGACAGAAACATGGTGGGTTGGGGACACAATAAGCTGACACTGAGAACTGAATCACTGCTCAGAATCCCCTCCGTCTTCCCAGGTGCCGATGTCTGCTGGGTGAGAATGTTCGCTAAGCTAAATGCTTTTTAGGTGGTGCCTACAGCTTTAAAATAAAGGTATTTTAAATGATTAAAACAGCAAAATAAATTTTAAAAAGGTAAGTTTTACTGGTCATCTACACTGAGATTTGTATTTGAGCCCACATGCAGGTGACACGGCCCCATGGAAGTGCAGCCCCTCCCCCCCACTCTCCTTTACAAACAAAAGGAGATGTTCCCTGACTTCTGCAGCCCAGCCCTGCCCCATCCACATGTTCCATTTTAGGTGGACTGAATGAAGTCATGTGCAGCCCCAAGATGTCAGGCTCACTGGCCTGAGCCCAAGGTCGCTGGCTTGAGGGAGGGGTCACTGGCTCAGCTAAAGCCCCACCCCTGGTCAAGGCACATATGAGAAGCAATCAATAAACAACCAAAGTGTTGGAACTATGAATTGATGCTTCTCATCTCTCTCCCTTCACCTACCCCCCCCCCCCAACAACAAAAAAGACTGATTAGGGCCCAGAACCGGAGCTAAATTCCTGGGCTAAGACCTGGGATCACTTATCGGGCTGCCCAGCTCCTCCAGTCTAGTAGTCTGCCCTGGCTCTGCCTGCTCGGTGCCAAACCAGGTCCACAGAACCGGAGAGGGCCTGAGGAACACATGAAGCCAGATGAAAATTCAAATGTTCCCACATTCTGATTAGTGGTGTTCGCCATGGTTCAACTGAAAATCACTAAATTTGCATCCAAGAATTGTGAAAATAAGAAAAAGCTGGTCCCTGACCTCAAGAAACTCACAACCAGACATAGCATACCAGTAGTCTGAGGAAAGTGAAGGCATGAGGTGTTCTGAGGAGATCTGGGGAGGTGAGGGGAGGTGTCTGGAGGTGAGGAGAGGTGTTTGAAGTGAAGGGAGGTATGGGGAGGTGTTTGGAAGTTAGTGGAGATATGAGGAGGTGTAATGTGGCATGGGGCGGCAGTGTGAGGTGTCTGGAGGTGAGGAGAGGTGTTTGGAAGTGAGGGGAGGTGTGAAGTATTTCGAAGTTAAGGAGAGGTGTGGGGTGGTGTGAGGAGCTGTGGGGAGGTCTTTGGAGGTGTGAGGAGATGTTTGGAGGTGAGGGGAGGTGTGAAAAGGTGTTAACATTGTTGTCATAAAATGTGGGGAGAGTGAACAGGTATTTGGAAGTGAGGGGAGGTGAGAAGAGGAGGTGGGTGGAGAGAAGCCGCCAAGCTGGGGGGGGGGGGTAGTGCCTGCAGCACAGATGCTGGGTGCAGGGCCAGCTGAAGGAGCAGCCTGAAGTCAGGTGAGAGTGGGTACCGCCGGGGTCAGAGAGCCAACAGAAGCTCAGTGGAGTTAACAGGATTAGGAATCAGGCTTTAAGACACGGGAAGGGTGGGACAGGAGGGAAGGGAAAGGTAACAAATGAGCACGTTTGGGCAAATCAAAGACAGAATGTGATGGGGGTGGGGGTGGGGCTGGGCTTGGGCTAGAGATTGACTGCGGAGACCACCAGATTTCTTCTGGGGGTGAATGTCAGTGATGGTGAACAGGGCACAGGTACATGGGGAACTGGATGGAGTGTGGCTATGTCTCGCTCGTGCAGAGGAGGAGAGAGAAGGGAAAGGAGGAGGTGGGCATGCCCCAGAGACTCCAGCAGAGAGGGGCCTGGGTAGGGGACAATCGGGACATCCAGGTATGAGCCTGGGGAGCTGGGCACTGGTCTTCCTGGGGAGGTCTGGAGGAGAGGAGGGTCCACAGTGGGCTGCAGGCAGGAGGAAGTGGGTAGTCAGTTCTAGAACATCAGCTGCTCTCTGAAAACAAGTTTGCAAAACGAATGGTTCTCCAAGGGCACTGGGCCTTGTTTTTAAGATCAGTGAGACCTCAGTGTGCGGAGGAGAACGGCAGTGCAGAGAGTGAGGCAGGGGCAAGGGTGTGGTGGAGAGGCCTTGCGGGGAAGGCAGACAAGCGGGAAACTGAGGCAGGAAAGAGGGGACCGCCCACTCTGGGGTGGTGAGGTGGGGCTGGAACCCTGGTGTGAAGGGAGAGGCCCAGTTGCTTCTTAGGGAACTGTGATGAGGAACCCATTGTGAGTACAGGAGGGTCCAGGCTCCTCGCTCCCCCCCCCCCCCTTCACTTCCACATCTGCTTTCTGTGCAAACACCAGGGATTTTCCAGGGTCCCCCATGGTGGTGAAGGGACAGAGGACTGGACAGGAAGCAGACTGAAGATGACTGCAGGGAAAAGCAGCAGCTTCCATGGGAAACTCCCATCACCTCATGGAAAGAAAGCATTTTCCCCAGACCACAAATCCCTCCTGCTTCAGAAGCGCTACCTAGAGCTAATACCAATGAGAGGACAGCTGGGTGACTTTTCCAAGATTTTGTTCAGGTCTGAGCTCCAGGCAGGCCTGAGGTGAGGCTGCAGGGCCCGCTGGTTCCCTCTCTGCTCCCTCCTCTGCAGGCCGGGCCCACTCAGAGCCCTCAGTGACCCCAGGCCCTTCACACCGCCTTTCAGATGACGCAGGAGGTTCAGGGATCAGTTTGTGACGTATTTGAGCAGAAAGATCCAGAAGCAGATGGGGACCTCTGTACCCTCCCCTAATAAATCACAGTCCTTGGATGTCACCCACCCTGGAACTGCTTGCTGCCTACTTGTTTCTCTCCTACTGACTTGAGCCAGCACCCGCTGTCTCACAGCCATTTTCCCTAAGGTCCCATTGGCTGCTTCCAACAAGAGAGCCCACAGTATTCTTGGAGGGGTGACAGTGTTCCTGTGCCTTCAGAAAACTAACAAAAGTAACCTCTCTGTTCCTATAAGCAGTGTCTGTGATAACTAAGTGAAGCTCTGTGCATGCACACATGGATTTTATTCAAGACTTCTGTGTAGCCACTTTGCTTTACAAACATCCCAACAAAATGCGACCCGTGTCTGTGTCCCCACTCCTGGGTCACCGCTCCCTCAAGTGCTGTCCCCTTAGGCACTTCACAATCTTTCCTCCTTAACAGGCTCTGAACTCCAAAGCCGGACGCTTGACCCTCTCTGCCATGGTTCAGCTTATGGGCTGAGGCCCCTGGGAGACCCTGGGAACAACAGACGGGTCTGAAACTGCACCAAGCACAGACTAAGTCCAAAGAGCCCAGCATGTTACTTACAACAGCCAAGATATGGAACAACCCAGGTGTCCATTGACAGGAGAATGGGTGAAGATATCATATATATACACAATGGAGCATTACTTAGCCACTGAAAAATAAAAAATGACATCTTGCTATTTGTGACAACACAGATGGACCTAGAGCAGGAGTCCCCAAACTACGGCCCGCGGGCCACATGCGGCCCCCTGAGGCCATTTATCCGGCCCCGCTGCACTTCTGGAAGGGGCACCTCTTTCATTGATGGTCAGTGACAGGAGCATAGTTCCCATTGAAATACTGGTCAGCTTGTTGATTTAAATTTACTTGTTCTTTATTTTAAATATTGTATTTGTTCCCATTTTGTTTTCTTACTTTAAAATAAGATATGTGTGGAGTGCATAAGGATTTGTTCATAGTTTTTTTATAGTCTGGCCCTCCAATGGTCTGAGGGACAGTGAACTGGCCCCCTGTGTAAAAAGTTTGGGGACCCCTGACCTAGAGGGTACTGGGCTAAATTAAATAAGTCAGAAAGAAAGACAAATACCATATGATTTTACTCAGATGAGGAATCTAAAAATTACAGAAATTGACCAGAACAGATACAGAGAACACACTGATGGTTGCCAAAGGGGAGGGCGTAAGAAGATGGGGAAAAAGCAATCAAGTGAAGTACAGAGCATTTCACTGAAATTAGTAACAAAAGGGAGACTACTGGGCAACATAAGAAAAAAGAAACTATTCTCTTTCACACACACAATTTTAAAATTATGTATGTAAATTCATTTGAAATGTTACAAATGTATGGCTGCTTTAAACTTGATCATAAAATATGTCAAGTTCATACAGAAATAACATGGCAGATACTCATGTACCCACCATGCAGCTCAGTCAGCCTGTAACACCACTACGGGCACCATCAAACTCCCAGCAAGCCTCTCTGAGGGTCTAATGCTGCCTCCTCTGCCCAGGTCACCAGTACCTAAACTTGGTGTCTTCTACCAGGCAGGCTTACACTCTCACTATATGTGCATGTGTCACAAACATGGAGTCCCATCTTGCACAGCTTCCATGCCCTTCTGCAACTTGTTTGCTCACCCATTGTGATGTGTTTGCCACATGTGGACAATGAAACAGAGTTCTTGGTCACACATGCTCACTGTGGCCTGGTGTCCCATCATGCACAAGCCTCAGCTGTTTCCACCCACGGCTAGGGACATCTAGAGATAGTAAGAGTGTGGACTCTGGAACTTGCTCACCTGGCTTTGGGTCCTGACTCCGCCAGTGACCAGCTGTGTGACTTTGGAGCCTGACCTCTGTGCCTCAGGCCCCTCATCTGTGCAGTGAAGTGAGTAACAGTACCCACCTCGTGGTTTTCTGTGAGGGTGAGGTGAATTAGGATGTGCAGACACTGCCTACCTGCTGCTGCCAGTCGCCCTGTATATGTTCTCAAACTGTGATTCTAAGTGTACAACTGCTAAACTGTGACCACAGACCCTTTCTTCACTGTAAAAGGAATCTCCATATTCAAAAAATTAGGCACCACTGACATGTTTGATATTTGCTCCCATGTACTGCTCACTTCCTGACAGATTGCGTAAGTTATGCAAACCCAAAGCCTGGTGTCCCAGTGACAGTCATTTGTCAGCTGACTGGTTTTCATCTGAGACCCACGTGTAAACTCCGTGTACAACAAGCCAGGTCCACTCTCTGTACGCAGGCTGTCTGCTCTTTTTAAAAAAATGTATTGATTTATTTTAGAGAGAGGAAGGGGTATGTGTGGAGGGACAGAAACATCAATCTATTTCTGTACATGTCCCAACTGGGGATTGAATCAGCAACCTCTGCATATAGGGACAATGCTCTACCTACTGAGCATCTGGCCAGGGCAAGACCATCCGTGTTCTTAGCGCCACAGAAGCCCATATGGTCCCCAGGACTTGGGTGGCAGCCTCCTAAAGCCACATGTGCTCTGTGTCCAGGGGTGACAGGACCCAGGGAGGTGACTGGGTTCCCAGGTCAGGTCTTCACCATGTCACCTCCTGTGTTTGAACCTGGCAAGCACATGGTTCATGGGACAAGTCCTGCTCACTTCCTGGCTTCACGCTGACCCGTGTAATACAGAGCCACCGGTACGTAAGCACAATTCCTCATCAGTGGCCTCAGACCAGCAATGACACTGTCCCTCCTCTGGGGCTCTGTGAAGCCCAGTGTCCCTGGGGTAGCCTCAGCTTCTCCAGCCCTCCAGAGACCAGCACTGTCCTGTCCAGCTGATCCACGCCTGAAGAGCCCCCTCTGGCATGTGGGTGGGAGTGTGCATGTACATGCGTATGCTTGTGTGTGTGTCTCACCCCCAGTCAGACCGGGAGACCCATGAGGTGGGAGCTCATCTCACCTGGTCAGCCCAACTCTCCATGCTTTCAGTAAACAGCAGAGGGTCAGAGGCCCACAGTGAGGCCATCTCCCCCACCTTCTTCCCTTTCTGTGGGCTCCCCTCCTATTTCCAGGCCCCCTCTCTCCTCCACCCTCCACGGGCTCCCAAAAGCATCTGTTCATCAGTGCCCTACCAGCTGGGCCACCTGGGGCTAGGTCTGCACCATTAAGCCTGTGAGAGGCAAGGGGACAGGGAAAGTGCCCCTCACTCCTGAGGCTCCCAAAGTCAACCTAACAGCACAGACCCCTGGCCTCAGTTTCCCTGCTTTTATCCATGTTGTCACCTGAGCATCTCAATTTGGGGGCACATCTGGCCAGATGGCCATGAACCTGCATTTCTGAAGAACTCTCTCACCTCTGGACCTCAGTTAGTACCTTATTCGCAAAGCTGCTTCTACTTCAGAAACCTTATGCCAGGAAGCCCCTCCCAGAGGGCAGCCTGCGTCATCACCATGAGGTCTGGCAGACACAGCTGCAGCCTCACTCCTAAGTGGGCCAGTGGCCCAGGGACAGCCAGGTCACACAGGCACAGTCCTGCCCCTGCCATCCCTTTGACAGGTGGACTGACAGTGTGGACCAGACTCACGCAGGTTCTCCCGTCTCGCTTTTCTGAATGGACAGGGCTATGGCCACACGACATACCATCATCGTCCATTAGTTTCTGAACTGCTCCTGCCACAAGTGCAGGTCAGTTTACGAGCTAGAGCCCCGGCCACAATGGTTCCAAATGAGCTTTGAAGAAGCTGTCAAGGCTGAGGAGGCTTAGCTGGAGGGTCACCAGCCAGCCTGGCGTGAAGGCTCCATTAAGGAAGGGCTTGTGCAGTGCGTCACCTCAGCACCACACCCTGATCCCTGTGGTTAGTTATGTGAAAACTGCAAAGTTAGCAAGCACTGAACATGTCTCCATTTCTTTTCCCCAAAAGAATAACTTTCTGGCTCCAAAGTGAGGAGAAATCTGAGGTTTCCTAGAACTCTTGCCCTTGCTAGGAGCAGTGTCTCCCCCACTCCCCATGTGAGGATAAGAGAAGTCAGCCGTCTGCAAAGAGGAAGAGGCCTCACCAGAGCCCAGCCATGCTGCACTCACCTCAGACTTCCAGCTTCCAGAACTGAGGGATGTATGTCTGCTGCTGAAGATACCCAGCTACCATATCCCGTTATGGCAGCACAAGATGACTGAGAGTATTAGAGGACATCCCTTGTGTCCTGTCCGAGAGGATTGCCATCATATTTGCCCCAGAGGAAGCAAGTGGTTACAGAACTACTCTCTGTTCTGCCTCTGCAACTGCCCCCAATTCACTGGGGACACTGGGCAGGACATTGGGAAATAGGGACCAGGATGGTAAGGGACAAACCACATCCTATCAGAAACAATGAGAGGAACTGAGAATGTTCCACCCCAAGCAGAGGGGGCTTGGGTGTGTACCACACATGCCATCTAATCTGTGAAAGGCAGGTTGGTTGGCTGTTGTGGGAGAGGGGGCTGCACTCACTCAGCACAGCCCCAAGGGCGGGGATGGGGGTCAACAGCCCCCTCCCAGCCACTGCAGCCCCCACCCTAATGCTGCTCTGGGCCCCAGGAAGCCATGTGAACAAACCAGAGCAAATGGATTTGACTTATATTTATTTTATTTTTAAATTTCTATTTATTGATTTAGAGAAAGGGAGAGAGAGAGAGAGTGAAAGAAACACCAATTCGTTGTTCCACTTATTTATGTATTCTTTGGTTGACTCTTGTTTGTGCCCTGACCAGGGATCAAACCTACAACCTTGGCATATTGGGAGGATGCTCTAACCTGATGAGTGAGATACCCTGGCTGGAGCCTGACTTACATTTAAATAGTATCAACAGACACTGGTTCTTTTTTAAACATGCACCTTAGAGAGAGATTCACACAGGATGAAGGGATGAATTAAGTCCTGGTCCTTCAAATAGGAACATCCCCACTTCTCGTCACCACTATAAGGACTGTCACTAAGTAACACTGGCCAATGGCACAATGGACACATTACATACTGTTTTCCCTGCTCAAAGCTAAGTTCCATGAAGGCAGGAACCATATCTGACCTTAATTGGTCTACACAGCACCTAGAGAATGGCAGGCACTCAGAAGCATGTGATGAAGCAACCTGAATGTCACAAGGGCTGGACAGGTCAATACCCTGTGGTTTACATGACACTGAAATGTTATTCTGCCTTGAAAAGGATGACATACACAACAACCTGGATGGACCTCAAGACAATATGCTAAGTGAGAGAAGATAATCACAAGGTCCTGTGCTATATGACTCCTTTGACGTGGAACACCCAGAATTAATAAATGCATGGAGACAAGCAGCTTGGTCCTTACCAGGAGCTGGGGTGAGGGGGAGTGAGGAATGCGTGCTGGGGGGGGGCAGGGTTTATTTTTAAGGGTGATGAAAATATTCTGGAACTAAACAGAGGTGGTAGTTACACAATAATGTGAATATACTAAATGCCAATAAGTTGTACGTATTAAAAGGTTAATTCCACATTATATGCATTTCACTGCAATTGAAAAAAACAGGCTTGTAGAGTGAGTGAAACAAACCTCTATATCCAGTGGAAACCTGTTACTCTGTGAAAGCAGGAGGACCGGGACCTCATGGGGACAGCACTGTAGGGCGCCCCACTGGGACTCACATTCTGCCTCAGGGCATGTGTGACAAAGGAGCCATCACATCACCTGACTGGCACATGACCTCTGGCACTCTGAGGTATGGGAAGCAGGGAGAGCAAGTATGGGGGGGGGGGTGCTGCCCAGGAACTAGTTTCATCATGTGTGGACATTAACCCAGTGTTCTGCTGGCTGCAGAGCTTTGCAAGTTTGTCTGCCACTGGGGGTGAGGGGGCACTGACGCCATCAAGACGTCCAGGCCCCTGGCAGGCAGGGGAGAGGTTCCTTGTGTGTGCTGTGGGGGACATGTGGCCCATAGCACTCTTGTTTCTGCTCACATCTGCCCTTCCCAACAGCCAGTGGCCCGTCAGGGCAGAAATCTCAACTTACTGTCTCTGACCCCAAATGCCTGTAGGCAGGTGACAGATCAGATGCATTCACTGAGTGAATGACACTCTAACCACGACACTAGGCACCAAAGCCTGTTTCTAACTTGTCCCAGAAAAAAAATCACAGAGCAAAGTGGGGGCAGCCTAAGACAAATGCTGGTTTGTCCTAATCTTGTCTGGAGGACCAAGTCCAGCCTGCAGCCTGTTTTTGTACCGACTGTGGTCTTTAAAACATTTTCCATGTTTTAAAAGAGCTGTTACAAAAATATGCACCAGAGACCATATGTGGCTCCCCAGGCCTGTAATCCTGATGCAACTCCAACCAAAAGTCCTTTCTGGAAGCCCCATGCGCCCACATTTGGGGAAATCAACCCACTGTCCAGAGAAACCAGCAAACTTTCTCTGTCCTCAAACTTTAGTTACAGGATATGTACAAAGTAAAAAATTTACAGCCTTCGCAGACCTCCATGACGCCTGTGTGCAGGCGGTCTGGTCTGTCTGCCTAGCGACTCCTGCCCCGAGAAAGCCCACCTTCAGGGCAAAAGCAGCCCCACAACCAGGAAGACTGTTCCTCTCACTGGACAAGGGAACCAGGAGCTGATAAAGCTGCTCTGGAGAATCCTATCAAATATTGTTTCCAAAAACCTAAGAACCTTAGTGATGTTTTAAAGAAGTAGCCTTCAATTACAAAATTTTTAAAGACATATTACCGTATTTTTTGCTCCATAAGATGCACCTGACCATAAGACACACCTAGGGTTTTAAGGAGAAAAAAAAAAAATTCTGAACCAAATGGTTAAAATATTTAATAAAATACTGTATTTTTTGCTTAATAAGACGCAAGGGCATTTTCCCCTCCACTTTTGGGGAAAAGAAAGTGCATCTTACGGAGGAGCAAAAAATACAGTAATTGATTTCAGAGAGAGAGAAAAAAAACACATTGATTTGTTTTTTCACTTATTTATGCATTCATCAGCTAATTCTTGCATGTGCCCTTACTAGGGATTGAACCTGCAACCATAGCATGATCGGGACGACGCCAGGGCCCCATTTTGTCACGTCCTCTGGTCAGCCCATCTCTCACCTCCGGATGATCCCCTCCTGGGACTGGCAGCCTTGGTTGTGCCCTTGAGGACACAGCACAGTGCCCTGGTAGGGACATGCCTCTGCCAACGACCACGGCAAACCCCTCAAGGAACTAAATCATCCTTAGCACAGGGGGAAAGGGCTCTGTCCCTGCCTCCCGCTAGTCCCAGATAGTAGGGAAGTCCAGGGAGCAAAACCCAGCAGGTACCAGGGTGTGCAGGGCCAGAGCAGGTGGTGCTCCTGCCCAAGGGCGACACGGGCAGTGCCAGCTGGTGAGAAATCAAGGCCTTGTGGTCAGTGGATGGATTTCAGTTACACAGTGAAAGTCTAACTGTCTCCAAGAGCCTAACTATGACCTCACTGATGGCATTTATGGTATTTGGTCACCTTAGGCTTGCAGGGGACCCCCAGGCACTGCAGCAGCAACAGTGGGGCAGAGAGAAGCTGGTGCTCCGAGGAGAGGTCTGGGGAAGGTCGGCTGTAAGCCAGAAGGCTTTAGAATTAGAAGTAAAACTGGGAAGCTACTTCCTGGGCATGCTAGTGGTTGGTGGCAGACTGAATGCCAATTAAGAAAAAACTTTGGGTCCCATGTGTGTACACTCATACACACGTGTACACAGTGCTCACAGAGGCACATGCATAGGCATGCACACAGAAATCACACAGGTGTAGTCACATACATAGTCACACAGGAACACACACAAGTGTTCACAGGTACATACGCACACAGAGGCATGCACACAGGTACATACGCACACAGAGGTAAGCACACAGGTGCTCACAGGTACATACGCACACAGAGGCATGCACACAGGTGCTCACAGGTACATACGCACACAGAGGCATGCACACAGGTACACACACAGGTACATACGCACAGAGGTAAGCACACAGGTGCTCACAGGTACATACGCACACAGAAGCATGCACACAGGTACACACACTGAGGTATGTATATAGGCACATGTGTACAGGGTGGGGCAAAAGTAGGTTTCTAGTTGTGAATATGTGAAACAAGAGTTCATCCTCGTATTAGTATTTACTAATTATTGCATTATTTTCGATACAGACAACCGTAAGCCTACTTTTGCCACACCCTGTACACATAGCTCTAGTGAATGTGAACCCACTGAATGACCATAAGGGGTCAGTGTCCTGGCCAGGAGGCCATGGTGTGGCACAGAGGCAAGAAGGAGCCTATTCCTTCCCCTGTGTGACCATGGTGTCCCAGCTTCAAAGTCAAGCGCTCGAGGACTGGTGAGGCTCATGTGTTTCTTCGTAATCACCAAGAGGCCTAGAGAGTCCCCATCACAGCTCCTGGGCCAGTGCACAACAGGTGTGCAGCAGACATCCTTGCTGAATGAGCCACAGCGAGACTGCTCACCCCTCTCCTGTGGGGGGAAAGAGGGCAGCAGTGCAGACGGTCAGCTGCCACTCAGTTCCCAGTCAGCAGGGATGAGGACCTTCATGATACTTGGTCACCTTAGGTTGGCAGTTCAAGTTGGGTATGTTGTGGCCAGGAAGGTGCCAGCCCCGGCCTGGCTCTGCCCGCCTGGCTGGTGGCCTTGACCAACTCACTGGACTTCCCCAGGCCCTCAGGCTGATTGCTGGTCTCCCTATCTGTTCACTCACGGTTTCAGGGACTGCACTGGGAAGGGCTGACCCCTCCCCACTCTCCCCAGGGGAAGGCTAGCATCACTGCCATGTCACAAACATAAGCGGCAGCTTGGCAGTAAGTCGTTTTGATGACACAGTGGTTGGTGAAGGCGGAGCGCAGAGGCAGGGCTCTCAGGACTGCAATGCAGTGCTGGAGCCTGAGTTCCCGCCATCAGATGGGGAAGGGGCAGCCTGACCCGGAGGAGGAGAAGAGGACACAGCATAAAGT
Organism: Saccopteryx bilineata; assembly: GCF_036850765.1. Lineage (NCBI taxonomy): Eukaryota > Metazoa > Chordata > Mammalia > Chiroptera > Emballonuridae > Saccopteryx > Saccopteryx bilineata. Next base: position 216,396,548 of record NC_089490.1, on the reverse strand, counting down.
TTCCCCTTCACCTGCTCCTCGCCCGGCATGAGCACCACAGTTGCCATTTTCCTGGTGAGGAAGGTGGGTACTGGCCATGGAGCCACCCTGGGAGCCAGGCTGGGATTTGAACCCAGCTCTGTGCACAAGGTCCCTTACTCCTTCCGCTCCCAAGTCTGCCTCCTGAGCCACAGGCCTTCCCTGGCATGCCCTAACCCAGGCCCTATGGTAAGCTCCAACACTACCATGTCCCCCGGCATCCCCACAACACTGCCTGTGGTTGCTGGTCACCCTCTACAGTGTGGTGTGGCCCCAGTGCCTATGTTAGGGTCCGTCAGTCACACCACTGACAGTTGGAGGGCTCACTTCTCCTTTCCTTCCTCCAACAACTCCACAAGGCAAGAATCTGTCACAGGACTCAAGACAAGGCTGCACAAAGAGGCTGAGCCAGCTCTATTTAACCAACCTCAGGAACCAGAGCCTGAGGCCCAGACCGGTGATTCTAGAAACAGCAGGGGACACGCTGCCTGGGTGGCACCGAGCCCACGCACATCATGACCCACCTCCTTCAACCAGCTCTGCAGACAGACCTGCTCGCCCAGGGGCTGCCCCTGCACAGAAGCCTCCACTGTACGGCTTGATGGTCACCACCTCACATTCAGGTCTCAGGTTCTTGCCCCACTTGAAACTCCATCAAAGAGGCACATCAACACAATGCTAGAAGAAGCAGGTCTCCCAAAACTTGGCTGACCCCCTGGGAATACTTGGAGTTACTACCAAACTCTGTCATGTGTATACTTTGTATCCTCACCCCAGTGGTAGGCTCCTGAAGAACCAGGTACTACATTAGAGGAAAAACTGTTTTCTATAGTAAGAGATTTCAAATACTGTAACGTAAGGAATAACCCTCATGCTCAGATATCACAGACTCGGGTGACCACAGATCCAATTGTGTATTAACTCTGACCTTGAGCAAGTCATTTAACCCTCTATAAAGTGGGGACATTGTCAATAATTTCTTCATAGGGTTGTTGTGAATGATGATAAATAAGACACACCATTTAGAACTGTGCCTACCACATAATACCCGCTTTGTAATAGGTGGCTGCTCCCCCTTCCCTCCCAAATCTGACTGACTTGCTCCGAGAGGGGGCCCCAGCAGCAGTAATGCCTAAGCTCCCCTAGCAATCCCAGTGGTAGAAACCTATTATAGTCTAAGATCAGGTGCTAGGGTGGGGTGGGGGGTGGACACAGAGGTGTCAAGAGTTTGGAGCCAAAGGGCGGCCCCTTTGTGACTCCCCAGAATATGAGTTTTGTCAAAAAACCAGGGAATGGCTTTGCCCTGGCAGCTTCCAAGATGCCAACACTTCAGTACCACCTCCTTCTGCCAGTAACCCTGGAGACAGAACAAAAGTCCTAGAGACATAGAGAAGGCAGGGCTGTGGTTTGGGGCCCCTGGGAGTGAGTAGCCTGGTCACTGCCTGGTCACTCTTACCGAGCTCAGCATTTACTAGCCAACCAGCAGATGGTGCAAAAAAAAAAACAAAACAAAACAAAAAAAACCAAACAAACAAAAAAAACACAAAACACAAAAAAACATACAGCCTGTCCCAATCCAGTGGAATTTGCATGTGACTACCAGAGCCATGGCAGCCTCACAAAGGGACACAGATAAAGAGCTCAATGTGCAATATGAGTGCTGTTACAGTTCTTGAAGTAACATCAGCCCACCTGTTACCTGTGTCATGCTAGAACCACCTCTTTTCATCCAATTAAAAGGCTGGAGTCTCTGTAGAGCAGCTGGTTGCCTGAACAGGTCTTTAGGCTCAAAAGTAGTTATTTGGAAAGATAATACACATTATTTGAGGCCTGGAAAATATGCTGATACATGTGACTAATAAGAACGCTTTAGTGTGGATCCATTCTACTAAACAGTACCCATGCTATTTTTTAGTCACAAGAATTTTTAGTTAGCGGCTCCCACTACTCCAGGGCAATCGATCCTTTTTCACAATCGATGACATTTTCTCTAGAGAAATAGGCTCTGTTAAAAGAAATGGAATGCCTGCCTGCACCAAGCCTCTGCCCATGAGACAGCTCTTAAATTACCATCAGCAGGTGATATGCTTGATACCTTACTCTCGGGCAAACACCTAATAAAAACGGATATTCTAATGCTTGGAAAGCTAACGCGAATCAGAAGTGTTTACCACAGTATTTGCAAAGTACTTTATAATTACTCTATTTTTATTAATGCATGTTCCCCCATTGGCTTATTAACAGTACTCCCCATAAAATGATTCCTGTAAAAGTGCCCCAATAACCATTAGGCTTGTGCTTGGGGCCTGACCCCTGCTGCAGCAATTCAGGGAGCTGGGTGTCACCCAGAACAACTCTTTAGCACTCCTGGTGAGTTAGTAAATTGTACCTCAGTGGGGCTCCGCGGCGGCGGGAGGTTCCAAACGTCTCACCCCAATAACGACAGTCCCACCTGACACCACTCAAAAAAGTCAGTCTCGTTCAAACGTGCGATGGATGACCTTTCCAGACTAGGGGGAGAGGTTAAGGGTCCTACGGTTCAAGTCTCCCAGTGGGCACACGTGCCGTCAGTACCTATCCTGACCGGAGCAGGAAGATGCCGCGCGCCCGGCGCAGAGGAGGCCCCATAGTCACTGGATCGTGTTGGGCGGGCAGAAACTCACAGGTGGCCTCCAAGCCTCACTGTCCTCCACCTCTTCTGGGGATGGCAAGGCATTACCTGAGAGAAATGCCTGCAGACGGGGTAGGACAGGCTCACAAGACCCCAGAATCAGTGCCATTTTCCCTCACTCTTATTACCAGGATTCCGCGACCGGCCTCGCACCGCCATCGCCTCCGCCCCAAGCGCTGCGCGGGGCCACCTGCCAGGCGAGCCCTCTCCGGGTGCCTGCTGCCCGTCCAACTCACCTGCGTGAAATACAAATTCATCAGTGTGAGGGTGAAGAATTGCAGGCACACAGGGAAGCAGTAGAGCAGCCAGAAGACGAAGGGACTGAGTGCGTTGGCTGCCACGAAGTCCCTGAAGTAGAAGGAGAAGAGGACCGTCCGCAGGGAGGCCCAGAAGAGGCAAAGGAAGAGGAAGACGCTCTGGTAGCTGAGCCGCTTGTGGCCATAGCGCAACACCCGCCAGAGCTGCAAGTAGATGAACACGAAGAGGAGCGAGTAGAACGCAGTATAGACGCTAGTGAGGCCGAGCTTCACGTATGGGGGCACGGCGGGGGTCAGCGTGGGCGGCAGCGAGTCGTTTCGGAGGGGGTCCCAGTGCGGAGGCGCCATTGGGCCAGAGGCGCTGCGGCGCTGCCGGGGCCTCTGGTCTCATCGGTGCTGGCCGCCCCCGCGGGGCTCTCCGCGCATAGCTTCACCCGGGATCGCTGCGGGAGGAAAGACGACAAGCCGACTTCCTCCCGGTACCACATGATTTACGCGGCGCCCTTGGTCTGGGATTGGCGACGCCGCACCCCCGCTCCGCGCGCCCCCGCACGCACTGCGCGCTCCCGCCTCGCGCGTGCTGCGCACGGCGCGCCCCACGTCCAGCTCGGTGCGCCCACTAGAGCGCCCGGCACCCTCGCCTGGAGCACCCGTCGTCCCCAAGAAGCGCGTCTCCACCCGCGCGCCCCCACATGCCGCGCCCCGCCTCCCGCACTGCGTGTTTCCGCCTCGCGCGCCGCCAGGTGCCGCATCGCTTGCCCTTGTGTTCCCGCCCCGCGTGCCCCGAAGCCCCAGGTACCGCTCTCCCCGCTCCAGAAGTCTCCAAGACAGCCTTCCCCTCGGGCACAGAATTCCACGCCTCGCGCTTTCGTATAATTAATGTTGTTTTACATAAGTTAATTATTTTACTTCAAAAGCAACAAATTTTACAAGTCTCTTATTCTTTTAAAAATAAAACTTTACGACTTTGTGGCTTATGCTTGGATGGTGTTTATTTCTAAAACCAGAAATGCTAAAGACAGGGTTTGTGTTTTTGAGGTCAAGTTTGTGAACTCGGAAGAAAAGAGTGGTCCCGGTGGCGGCCCGCACCGCGCGCCCCACGCAGTGCGCTCCAGCACACAGTGCGCGCCGGGGGACGCTGCGCCTCGCACCTCTAGTCCCTCACCTCCCCGCTGTGCAGTGGGTGCCCCAGGAGCGCACGGCGTCAGCGACCGCAGCCTCAGGACTTCCGAGGGAAGTGGCACCGATCACCGGTCCTGCCTCCCATTACAACCCAACCCGCCCAGACGGTGAAATTGTCTAAATTTACGCCCCAAGGCCTTATCCTGGGGGTGCCTGTGATGTAGAGCGCTCTGCACGAGGAGGGGACGCGGAGCTGCCTCCGGAGGCATTTCTAGGCGAGCAGTTCTGGTAAATAGAAGAAAGGGACCGCATTCTTCAAGGCTGCAGTAATTTCTTGTGATTTAATATCTTAAATTAATACAGGCCGACCTTGAAGATAATGCGGGTTTGGTCTCAGACCACCGCAATAAAAAGGGTTCGGTCTCAGACCAGCCGCCAATCTTTTTGCGGCTGGAGGGTCTTACCTTCAGATTATAAAAATATAAAACCTGTGAAGTTGGATTAAGCAAAGCTCAATAAAAGAAGGTATGCCAGTAGTCAACTTCCTAACTAACTGTGTGGTCTTTTCCCTTTAGGGACCCCTCAGAGCCTGAACCCAGCCCTGCTTTTCCTCTCAGTGTGTTTCAGGTGCATCATCAGGGCAAAGTGTGCCTTTGGTGTCAAGTTCCTCTTCTAGTTCCTCTACCATTTCCCTCTCTCCCTATCACTATTTGAAGAGAAAATATGGAATTGGTCTCTCCATTCCCGATCTTGTTCCCCTCAATCCATTCTGCACAGAGTATCTGGAATGCTCTCTCTAAAAAATAAATCTGACCTTGTCACTCATGCATTTACATTCCTTTGACCTCCCCCTCAGCTGTTCTGAGGATGAAGCCAAACTCCTACCCTAGCTTACCTCCCAGATTTCTCTTTCTCGCGAGTTAACACCTCTTAACTCCCCAGACCAAGAAAACTCTCTCCACCCTATCCTCCAAAAACTGAATAAATCTTCATCAATAAGGGGGTCACTTCCTCCAGGAAGTCTTCACAGACCACACCACCCACCATTCACTCAGGCTGGGTGCACCACCTGTGTACTTACAGAGTATCCTTGAATAATTGTCAGTCACCCCACTTCTTTAGAAGTTTTGTTAGGATAGAAACTATGCATTGTTTACCAATGTCTTTCCTGTGATTGCCTGGACATCCAAAAGTATCTTTCTATTTTATTTTACTGAAAGAATGTAGTTTTTCAGCAGAGGCCCAGTCTGTGACAGATGCTCTCTTTCCTGTGTGGGGGGTGAGAGTTTCAATAACCCATCCTTCCCTTTGGAGGCCATCTCTCAACCCCCTAAAAAAACCTCCTTGAGGTCACAGCCCCTGTGGATTCATGAAATTTATTTCTCACAATACAATTTGCATGTTTCTCACTAACATCCAGAGTAACTATGTACTATTCCTGGTCTTGGGATTCTCATAGCAGAAGATCACCGCTGTGATGTCCTGAGGAATATCGAGGTGATTACGATGTTTACAGATCAAATTGTGGCATGGCATCAGAGTGGACATAACTCTGAAGCAAAATGGAAAGCTATCCTTGCCAAATGAGACAAAGCAGCTTCTGGAGTTCTTTGCTTACTGGGAATGAGAAAAACATGCGCAGGCACGTGCGAGCGCACGTGCGCGCGCGCGCGCACACACACACACACACACACATTTTTCTCAGGGGACTATATTGAAGTTACCACCTTACTGAGTTCATGATACCCCGTGGCCCCTCTCCCAAGACCTGTCCATCTTCTACATCAACTAGACAGTTAAGGAGGGATGTTGTAGGAATTTACCATTCCTGTTCAAATTCAGGTCTAAGTATTGGTATGGGTACCAGACTGAATGTTGATGACTTAAATCAGACCTAGAGAGCTCTTGGTTTGTTTCTGTCATATGGATTATGTGGACCATACAGGGCTGTTTATCTGTTTTGGTTCCAGGAGCTCATGATCAATTCATTTCTGTCAAAGATATATGATATGCAGACAATTCTGATCCCCACTCACTAAGCAGACAGGTGGGTGCTGCTCAGAAGTGCTGTTAATGGTTTGGTAATCTCATTACAACTTGGGTCATAAATGGATCTGATGTAAAAGGGACCAACAGTGTTAATTGGGGCTACAGGCCAAGAGCACGGCAGGCTTAGTCACCTGAAAACAGGATGAACCCCTGTACCCTGAAGTCACTGGGAGCATTTGCCAATTTCTTTCCAGGGTTCTTGGAAAGGCCTGTGAGCAGTGGTGGGATTCAGCTCTTTCGCACCAGTTCGGCAAAGTTGATGCCTAATTTTTTGTTGAGTTTGGCGAACTGATTGTTAAAATGGCACTTGTAATCAGGGTTCTCACTAAGGTGGGTGCCTGGGCTGCCACCCAATGTGGAAATCATAAATTTACATTCCTTACTCTTTTTTTAACATTCATCTGCACAACAGCGTATTCTAAATGCCTGTAGTAATATTCATTTCATCCATAAGTGAAAAAAATTGCAAGTGAGGACACCAATCAAGAAGCAATGTGGACATATCTTAACAGTTTTGTTGGTTTTTGTCAGGTATTATTTAATATTTTTAATTAATATTTTAAAACTCTTATCTACTTTTGTATATCTCTTTTATTGTCCCTATTTAAGTATTAAATGCATGAAATAATAAACTAACTTTCAGTATATCGTTTTTGTACTTAAAATGGTCATTAGGGCAAAGAACCGGTTGTTAAATTATTTGAATCCCACCATGGGTGACAGGTGAGGGTGAGGGCGTGCTAAAAGTGCTTCTGAGAAAGATTCAGGAGTGAGTTCAGCCAGTTTGTATGGGTCCTGACAGTGCTTCAACGTTAGAGACCATCTTTAAGAAAAACAAAGCTGCATGTAGTACAAAGTTAGGTACTAAAGTTAATATTAGTTTAGAGCAACAAATTATGAATTTTAAGAAGCTGACCAGCACTACAAACATCACAAAATCCAGAAGAATCACACAATGTTTTACTGTTCACAGTCTGGAGCATCTCTAACCTCCTTTTTTCTACTGTTTTTGGCTGCATAGTCGTCTTCATAGAAGAATGAATCTGCAATATAATTTTCTGTAGAGGGAATAGAAAGATCATTTTTTCCTCTAGCATGGTTGATGAAAAACTGTTTTTAGTATTGAAGTCCAGGAGAGTTTCAGCTGCACAACTTGTCACTGTTAGTCATGCAGACCTATGGGATGGCTGTCGGTTTGGGAATACTTCAGGGAAATTTTCTGTCACTTTTCATCCACAGTTTTCAGGGCACCTCAAGCTGCCTTGAGAAGTGATTAATCTCTAGTCTTTGAGGACACTTGTTACCCAGTTTTTTGTGATGTCCCTGTCATGGTGGACAAAGATTTCAGTGACCTTCTTGGTCAGGCCCAGTCTGCTGAAAGGGAAAACAAAGGCCGGCTTCAGAAAAATGCAAGCCAGCCGTGGGCCGGAGGGCCGGCGCCACGCTGGCGTTTTCCCTCTGTGTGCACAGTGTCTGATCTGTGTTTGGAAAGGGAAGAATGAGCTTCCTGCCCACATGCCAGGGAGCAGCCTCCTGTGTCCTCTCATGTGGAGATAAAGAAAAGGGAGGAAGCAGGGCCAGAGAGGACAACCAAGGGTCCTGCACATTGGACCTGGGCTCCTGGGGACTGGGATGGCCAGTCTGCACTGGTAGGGCTGGGCCAGCAGAGGCCTGGATTCCAACAGGTGCCCGAAATCAGACCATCAGACCAACCCTTCTAGAGTAGTTAGAAAGTTCACACCTGGTCCAGGAGAATCTAGAAACAAGTCCACTTGCTACCTGTGCTCTTGAAATGTGCAGACAGCACCAGGGATAATAATTCCAGCAGTAATCCTGTTTGATCTCTTATTTTGGACTGCAAATAAGGAAACTAACTGTATTCATTGGCTGGGGCTGCCATGACAAGATGCCACAGACTGAGGGGCTTAAACAAGAGAAATTTACCTTCTCTCAGCTCTGGAGGCTGGAAGTCCAAGATCAGGGTGCCAGCGTGGTGGGGTTTTGGTGAGTACTCTCTTCCAGGCTGTAGACACCCACCTTCTCATCATGGCCTCACAAGGTGGAGAGGGACCTCTCTGGTGAGTTTTTGTTTTGTTTTGTTTTGTTTTACAGAGACAGAGAGAGAGTCAGAGAGAGGGATAGATAAGGACAAACAGGAACAGAGAGAAATGAGAAGCATCAATCATTAGTTTTTCGTTGCGACACCTTAGTTGTTCGTTGACTGCTTTCTCATATGTACCTTGACCGTGGGCCTTCAGAAGACCGAGTAACCCCTTGCTCGAACCAGTCACATTGGGTCCAAGCTGGTGAGCTTTGCTCAAACCAGATGAGCCCGTGCTCAAGCTGGTGACCTTGGGGTCTTGAACCTGGGTTCTCCGCATCCCAGTCTGATGCTCTATCCACTGCGCCACTGCCTAGTCAGGCTCTGGTGAGTTTTAAACATTAGTTTATTTTAGAGGGAAATGAAGGGAGAGAGAGATAAAAAGAAGGGAGGGTGCAATTTGGTGTCCTAATTATTTACACATTCATGGGTTGATTCTTGCATGTGCCCTGACCAGGGATCCAACCCGCAACCTTGGCTATTGGGACAGTGCTCGAACCAACTGAGCTACCCAGCCAGAGCCTTGGTGTTTCTTCTTATAAGGACACTAATCCTATCATAAGGGTCTCACTTTCATTTCCTCATCTAAACCCTATTATTTCCCAAAGGCCCCAGCTCCATCACACTGGGAGATAGGGCTTCAACATATGAACTTGGGGACACAGTTCAGCATAACACCAACTATATGGAGGGAAGGAGAAAGTCCTGGAAAGGCACTCAGACGAGTTGGGGAGAGGAGTTACAGGTGTTGAGAATCAGTTTGGGGAGCCAGTGGGTGGTTGGGCAGCTGCTCCTCTCTGCCCATAGTAAGACCCACCCTGTGGCGGCAGAGGCTGCTGCTGCCAACAAGTGCTGCTTCAGCATGACCAGGTCATGGAAAACTGCCAGCCTCTGCTTTGACAAGCTCAAAAACCAAGCTTCAGAGCGACTGCCCTAATCATGCAGTGGGAGCCCCCGCCAGCTCAGGGCAGCAGCTGAGGTCTCTAGGCAGCGAGCTGAGTGGATGGCTGAGCTGGAGCACTTGGAGACCCACAGAGACGGCAAGCCCCTGGCATGCACAGTGCTAAGCTGCTGTGGCTCTGGGCTCTGCTTGGGGTGGACAGGTACTCCCCTTGCAGATCACCATGGCTCTTCTTGTCCAGACTAGGCCATCAGCCTCATAGGGCTGTTGTCAAAAGGAAAGAAAATGTGCACATGAGCACTGAGCCCTGGGTCTGGAAGAGGCTGCCAGCTCAGAGCAGTGAATGGTCCTGCTGCTCATAACTCAGCCTCAGTGACCGGGGCTGTGAGCTGCCTTTACATCCATGGTGAGAGCTGTGAGCAGGTCTGTCCCTCCTCTTATTTCATTCCCCACTGTAACAGGAATGACTCAGCTGCTCATGGCCCTGAGATGAGCAGTCACTAGGCAACATGTGATCCCCTAGCTTCAGCACTGAGAGTCACAGGACTGAGGTGGAAAGAGAAGAAAGTGGAGGTTAGGGGGGACTTGAGGGCAAGTGGGAACTGGGAGTGTGAGTAGAGAAAGAAAAGTTTGATAAAGGGGACAGAAGAGGCGTCCATTGTCACAGGCCATCAGGAGGGATAGCAAGCAGGTGTAGGACCATCATGAAGTCAGAATATGGGGAGTTGGGGATGAGGAGAGTCAGGGACTGAAGTCAAATAGGCTCCAGGAACACCAGACAAGCAAACAAACCAACAGTCATTTTCAAGGTACTAGAATAAGACATTTCAAGCACTGTATTTTATTCATCACAAAACATAGCTCTATCGATTTATAATACTGTTTGCTCTGGCTAATGGATGATGAAAGGTTCAGAGAGGTGAGGGCCCTTCCTGAAAGGCGCACAGTTCTCTGAGGGCCGAGCTGGTCCAGGAAGCCCAAATCTAGCTCTGAGCACTTACAGTACTGCAGTCCATGCCCATGCTGTGGACTGCTGCAGCTGGTGACTTCGTGAACTGTGACTTCCCCTGTCTTGCCCTCAATATGTAGCCAGGCACTGGGCTCCAAGTCTGGGCCCCGTGGGCAGCTGGCTCTGTCTCACCCCAGTCAGCGCTGCCCAGTGCCTGCAGAGCAATGACCACCATACAGTGGCATTTGTACCAGGGGTTGTCATATCTTTGGGCTCGGCCTGGATCCCACATGACTCTGTGGAGACTCAGTGTTGGCCTGTGGCTGCCACCTCTGTGAGCACTCCAGGGACCAAGGGACAGAGCGCTGGTAACAGGTGACTAGTGATTAAAAAGCAACATTTACCAGACCCTGTGGCAGGTCCTGAGAGTGCAGAGGAGGGTTCATCTGGGCCTTGGCGTTGAAGAGCCCACGTGACACAGGAGCAACTGAGTGGCATGGCCAGGAGGGGTGACTTCGTGGGTACCAGCAGACAGTGAAGGTGGCCTGACCAGAGACTCTTGGCCCAGGAACATTCCTGCATTACTGTGACCGAGCGAGAGGGAGGCTGGAGCCCAGCCAGCAGCCGCTGACCAGGAGCAACTGAGTTGGGGCCTTATTCTATGGACTGCATTTGCCAGGGCTCTCTGTGCTGCAAACATGGCAAATCATTTTTTTTTTGAAAGAGATAGAGAGTCAGGGAAAGGGACAAATAGGGACAGACAGGAAGGGAGAGAGATGAGAAGCATCAATTCTTCATTGTGGCATCTTAGTTGTTCATTGATTGCTTTCTTATATGTGTGTTGACCAGGGGGCTCTAGCAGAGTGAGTGACCCTTTGCTTAAGCCAGTGATCTTGGGCTTTAAGCCAGCGACCTTTGGGCTCAAGTGAGTGACCATGGGGTCATGTCTATGATCCCACGCTCAAACCAGGGATTCCACGCTCAAGCTGATGAGCACCACGCTCAAGCCAGATGAGCCCGTACTCAAGCTAGCGACCTTGAGGTTTCGAACCTGAGTCCTCCGCATCCTGGTCCAACACTCTAGCCATTGCACCTGGTCAGGTGCAAATCATTTCTAATTAACTCAAGTACAAAGGACCTAAAGGTCAGAGGGCAGAGGCGGGGCTGGCCTGAGAGGTGTCAGGTGCAGGCAGGACCCTGTGTTTTCACATGCTCTTCCCTCTGTGTGTGTCTGTGTCCCAATCTCCTCTTCTTATTAGCTCACCAGTCAGATTGGATTAGACTCCGCCCTTATGACCTTGATTACCTCTTTGAAGACTCCAGTCCCCAAATATTGTCACTTCCTGAGATCCTAGGTAGGCTTCAACATCTGAATTTCAGGGGACACAATTCAGCCCATGACATAGGATCAACAGGTCGTTCAGGGTGAGTTGTGGCCGAGAGGTGGGAGGACATGTGATGATGATTTCTAGTGTCATTGTGCTAAGACTTTCTCATGAAGTAACCACTTTTATCTTTATAATAACCGATGAATTTCCTATGGTCATTAAAAAACAAAAACAAGACAAAACACAGGTCCAACTGTAGCAGTTGGTCCTGGACCGAAGCAGGAGAGTCTTGGGCAGACAGTTCACTGGGACAGCCACACTCGAAGAACTGACATCCTCAGTGCATATTACAAAGTTACATTCTTTCATGTCCAATTTTTGGTCACAATACCCATCAGTTAATCAAACTCAGCAGACACCTGTTAAAGATTCACTGAGTACTGGGCTCAGAGCCAGGAGTTGGAGCGCTGGCAGGGGTGAGACAGGACCCCGTGGAGTAGGCAGTGTAATGTGTGCCTGGATTTGGGTGAGGAAACTCTGGAACCAGAAGCCAACGCTAGTGATTTGCTCTGGGTGGAACACAGCAGACGGGGACAGAGCTGTGAAGGATGGTTCCTGTATACCATTTTGCATATTTTGATATTTTTTGAACCATGTGTTTATCTATATGGTCTGTTCACAAAAATTAAGGTAAAAAGAAAAAAGACAGGAGCCCATCCCTCAAAGAACCAATAATCAATCATGTTGGTCTCGGGCTTTCACTGTAATAAATAGCTCAGTAAGTCTAGAACTGTCCCTTTCTCTTTGCCTCTGAAAATATGGGGGGGGGGGGGTTGCTGGAGCCATCATCCTGCTCTGCATTAAAGAGCTGAGGCCAAGAAACTGTGGACAGGTGACAAAGCCAAGCCTGGCTTTCTGATTTCTGAGCCTACCTGCACGGCATACACAGCTGGTCCTTAGAGAATGATCATTGTGGGGGTTATTATCATCATCTAGCAACACATATGTTTTGAATCTCTGGTGAACAAGATATACATGGTCCCTGACCTTTGGGGGCTGTGGGGCAGCTGTGTTAGGCTTGCTCGCTGGTTTATCAGCTGCAAGTACTACTTTGCCTGATTAGTGCATGAGCACACGGCAGTGCCACATGTGTATGGCCTATGTAAGGCTATGGGTGCGTGCACTCAGGGGGATTGCAGATGGCAGGTTGCCTGCTGCCACTGTGAGGGACCACTTTGCTGTTTCTTTGCCTGAGAGGTGGTTTCCCCCTGCTTGTATGCTTGTTCACCGTTGTGAGACTTTATTAAATGAAATGGTCCAACTCTTTCTGGCTCTGCAGTTTTTCTACCATCTGCCCAGATCCAGTGTGGACCTGCCTGGCCTCGGCCACTGGCATTACAGGGGCAAACAAGTGGATGACATGTCACAGTCAGTTCTCTAAAAGAGAATAGACTTTAGACAACAGCAAAGTAAGTCTGTGTTCGATGTAGTGTTGTGTTAAATACTCATAAACTGCTAATAAGTACAAAACAAGCCTTTTCACTTTTTCTGCCTGGAAATAAATCTCCCAGTAAATGGGTTTAGGCACATTAAATGTCACTGTCTGTGGACACAATAAAATCTCTTCTGTGTTAGGCTTGCTTGCTGATGTACTGGCTTCAAGCACTTTACTTGATTAGTGTGTGAGCACATGGCAGTGCTACGTGTGAATAGTCTGTGTAAGGCTACGGGTGCTTGCCCTCAGTGCACATTGCAGATGATGGATTGCCTGCCTGCCATAGGGAGGGGCTGTTTTTGCTGTTTGTTTGCCTGAGAAGCAGTTTTCCTCTGCCTGTTTGCTCATCTATGGTTGCAAGAATCTATTAAATGGGATGGCCCAATACTTTTTGGTTCCATAGTTTCTCTACCATCTGCCCAAATCCAATGAAGACCTGCCTGGTCCTGGCCACTGGCATTACAAACAACAAATCAATGTTTCTTTCTCTCTCTCTCCTCCTCCTCTCTCTAAAATCTATCAATTTAAAATATTCAAAGGAACAACAACAACAAAAAAAAAAACAATTAGGGCATAGTTTAGGACAGGAAAAAATTTACTTCCCCTCATCAGAGATTCTCAGACAGCACTGTGTAATGAAAGACAGTGTAACAAGACAAAACCTAACTTCTTAACATGTGTGTCTCACATACACATGGGAAAGAATGACACAGAGAGGTAGCTTAGTTCTCCATTGTGTACAAAAAGTGATACATTTACAGAGAAAAAGGGGATAAAAACAGAAAGAAAGATGCCTTAGGGATAACACTTGAGATTGGGAAAGAGACATTTCTTGTGGGGTGACTGAAGCTGAGGAAACAGGGACTCATTCCATGAGCCCAAAGTTGTGGTCTATGAGCAAAAGGTCGTCGGTGGGTTCCCTGCTGGTGCATTGACTATCACACGTGCAGTGATGTGCCCAGCTTCGCTCCAGGTCATTTGGGATGAGAAGCAAAGAAAACAATCTCCTTGACTGGAAGAAGTCCACCACCTAGTTGTAGAGGTGAAAGTTACCCGTGAAACAATGGCAGAACATTTGAGAGATGGAAGGTGGATGGAGACAGTGTGGTTTGCTCAGCAGATGGTAGAATGTAGAGGCCTGGCAGGCAGGGTTGAGGTGCATGGTCTGGGTATGCAGTGAGGCTGAGTGTGGTCTTGGTGGGGCTTTGAATCCTCAGTTGGGTGACGCAAGGCAAATTATTTTTCCTCTCTGACCCTCAGTTTCCTAATCTGTGAGTATTAAATGAAGTAAGATCTGTGTAGGAGTTTGGAGAATGAAATGCCTGTGCTCATAGCCACATAGGACTAGAGGTGGACCAGCACCAGGGGCAGCCGAGCTAAGGTCCCAGGGTATGTGGCAACCACCAGATCAGCCTCCTGGTTTACAGCCAGCTCGGGGGCTAGGGATTGCCATCCAAACCTATGCTCCCTAATTACCAGTCTTGATTAAATGGTAGGTGGATTAAGTGAAACCACAGGCAACCACTAAGGAAACCATATGGGTTTGGGAGGAAATTGGCCCTCTCCCTCAAGGCCCTTCATATCCTTCCTTGCCCGTGGACAAGGCCAGATCTATTCAGTGTCACAGCCACCCCTCAGAGAACTTGGAGCAGCATGTACCTCATGTGCATTAATCAAATATTTCACTCACTCATTTCAGCTCATTACACAGGAGGGTAAACCGGGAATGTAACCGCAGTGCCTGGTTCCAGAGAAGCACCTGGAACAGCGCAGGCACTGACAGTGTGGAACCTCCAGAGGCAGGTCGAGTCCCATGGGGAAGGGAGAGGTCTGTGGTTACTGGCACTAGTGTTTTACACACAAGAAAGGCCTCTTGACATTGTGAAGTCACATTGCCAATTACTGGCACATCTGGGAAAACAGAACTGGAGTATCCTGATTGCAAGGAGGTGTCTTTACTGTCACAGACCACCATGAGGAGGCACATGGGACTCCACATGAGGGAGGACAGGGTGGCACAGCCACCAGCACTGCCAGCTCTGCCTCTCCAGAGGTGGCTTTCATTCTCTGGTTTCTAGCACATCTGGCCCAGATCTGTTCACGCTTGTGCAATCTAAGGAGACCAGGGTCTGTCTGCCGAGGCTGGAAGGGCATCTGATTTTTCAAGATTTTTTCCCCCATTGAGATTTGAAAGAGAGAAAGACAGAGACAGAGAGAGAGGGAGGAAAGGAGAGAGAGAGAAGCATCCATTTGTTGTTTCATTTAGTTGTGCATTCACTCATTAGTTGCTTCTCATGTGTGCTGTGACCAGGGATGAAACTCATGACCTCAGCATGCTGGGATGACACTCTACCTACTAAGCCACCTGGCCAGGGCCTCAAGATGTTTTTAGTAAGAAACAGTTATCAAGTGATTTGGGAAAACATCCATTTGGCAGATGGAAATACTGAGCCCCAGAAGGCAAAATCCTTTGTAATAAATAATATTGTACACACTGTATGAAAACTTTTACTCTAGTCTACACAAAATAAAGAAAAAAAAAACTGGTTCCAGGGATGACAGCTTTGAGGAGTTATGATTCATCCTTGAGAATTTCTGAGAAAATTAGCTGGTAGAGGCCAGAGGCAAACATGAGAAGAATATAATTAAAGAGACCAATGATTGAAATTAAAAATGCTTATTTACCTAAGCAGTCTTAAAGAGAAAAGTCATAGAAACCAAGAAGCATTTAGCTGAACATAAAATAAAAGAGGAAAAGAAAGAAACAAGTCATAGAAAATCTACCATACTAGACTAAGTAGATCCATCAAAAAGCCAGACGATCATTAAAGATGAGGATCTTATTACAGAACCCAGAGGTTTAGACTAGCAATCAAAAGCAAACACATTTGGAAAGAGAAGATAATGACGAATAGAGACAGGCATCCAACTGGCCATTACACACCCCTGACCCTCAGCTTCCTCTTGTATAATTGTCTTTAAGGCTCCTTTCAAATCTAACTTTAAGATTCAGTAAGAAAATACCTGTTGGGCCTGACCAGGCGGTGGCGCAGTGGATAGAGCATCGGACTGGGATGCGGAAGACCCAGGTTCGAGACCCTGAGGTTGCCAGCTTGAGCGAGGGCTCATCTGGTTTGAGCAAAAGCTCACCAGCTTGAGCCCAAGGTTGCTGGCTTCAGCAAGGGGTTGCTCAGTCTGCTGAAGGCCTGCGATCAAGGCACGTATGAGAAAGCAATCAATGAACAATTAAGGTGTTGCAATGCACAATGAAAAACTAATGATTGATGCTTCTCATCTCTCTATTCCTGTCTGTCCCTGTCTATCCCTCTCTCTGACTCTCTGTCTCTGTAAAAAAAAAAAAAAAGAAAATACCTGTTGGGAAAACGGCTGCATTAGGCTTGCTCATTGGTTACTGGCTGCAAGTACTTTGCTTGATAAGTGCGTGAGCATATGGCAGAGGCACATGTGCATAGCCTATGTAAGGCTATGTATGTATGGGTGCTTGCACTCAGAGAGACTGGGGATTACAGATGGCAAATTGTCTGCCCACCATTGTGAGGAGCCATTTTGCTGTTTCTTTGCCTGAGAAGAAGAAGATTTTTCTCTGCCTGTTTGCTTGTCTGCCATTGCAAGACTCTATTAGACAAAATGGCACAACATTTTCTGACTCCACAGTTTCTCTACCATCTGCCTGAGTCCAATGTGGACCTGCCTGCCCTCAGCCACCAGCATTACATCTGGCATAGTTGGCAGGATTCAGGTCAGACTGGTATGGAGCTGCAAGGGTGGAATAGAGGGGTGGCTGTTTCCAGTGGCTCTCCTGTTGGGGACTGTGGGCTGAGTGTTTTTTACAGTCCTCTGAGAAAAAAACCAGGAGCTCTGTGCGAGCGGCTTCATGAGGTTGAGGGCTCCAGGAAGAGCTGCAGACTGAGCACCAATGATGGTATGAACTGGAGTGAGCGCTGGAGAGGGAGGTCAATAGGGTTCAAGGGCTGCAGTGTGAGATGCAGGCTGAGCACCATCAGCAACTGGAACTGGAATGGACTCTGGAGAAGGAGTTACAGCTTTGTGAACTCCAGTTTGCCCTGGAAGCAAAATGTTGGCACCAGCACTTGTAGAAACAACTGTGGGTGCAAGAGCTCAAGTTTCAGCTTCAGGCTGAGAGCCAGCAGCTCAGGAGCCAAAGCGGGCACAGAAGACAGAGCTGCATTTATGCCAGCAAAGTGGTTCTGAGTTGGCGAGAGCAGGCATCTCCAACTCCTCCTCTTCTGAGGAGGAAGTTCAAGCTGCAACTGCCATCTGCAGACTCAGAGCTCAGCCAGTAGTCGCCAAAGAGGTAAAAACCCAGCAGCCAAGAATCCCTCAGGGGCAGCCACAGCCTCCTCTCCAGGTAGTGGAGCACTCTGTGGTCCAGCCCTACATCCAGGCAGAGCTGATGGAGTTGGGGGGGCAATTCAGACAGAAACCCATGGAGCTCCTGATAGCCTGGTTGCTGCAGTTGTGGGACATAGGAGTAGATGGCATCATGCTCTCTGGAATAGAGATGAAGAAATTGGCCACCATTACCACACACTCCTCCTTGAGGTAGCATCTTCAGAACTGCTATGACAACCCGGGAAACCATACTCTATTAGAATGGGTGAT
Source organism: Saccopteryx bilineata (assembly GCF_036850765.1). Lineage (NCBI taxonomy): Eukaryota > Metazoa > Chordata > Mammalia > Chiroptera > Emballonuridae > Saccopteryx > Saccopteryx bilineata. The sequence goes on along the minus strand of NC_089490.1, from coordinate 216,379,013 downwards.
GGCTGGTATTTGTACAGTCTGGCAGAATGCTGGAGACTTGCTGTGGGCAGTGAGTTGGTGGCAGTGCTATAGTGAACTGCCCCGGGTCCTTTGGGAACTAGGTATGAAGAATGCTGCTTTCAACCTGGGGTCCCGTGGGCCAGATGAGGAAGTGTTTATGGCTGGGAAAAAGAATCTTATTCTTTGTAGTGCCACATCAGCCCTTTTGGGTCACTAGTGGCTATCCTGGGCCCCTATGTGGAACAGCCCATCAATGTGATTACATAGATGGTAGCAGATTTGGGGGATCTGGAGGCAGCACAGAATCACAAAACTATGAAGGCTGCTGCCTATGCTGCTCATCCCCCACTGACTAACAAGAGAAATGGGCCAGTAAAGGCTACCAGAACACAGATGTGGGTAGATTTGATTGCAGCTGGGGCAGATAGGGAGAAATTAGATGGCAAGCTTAATAAAGTCTTGTTGGAACTTTGGTGGCAGCTTGAGTCAGAACAGAGGTTCCAGCCACTGAAAAAGCAGGAGAAGTGGGTGGTCCCAGCATCTGCCAGGAAAATGGTTGGCATTCAAGTTGCACGGTTGCAAGATTACTTGTTGGAGACAGCTGTGGAAGAGGAGGATCCCCAAAACCCATTATCTCAGTTTGAATAAGGGGAAGGCCAAGGGACCATCCACTGGCCCACTTCTAATGTGCAGCAAGTGTTGGCATTAGAAGATAATAGGTGATTTTTTTTCCAGCAACAACAGCTAAGAGAACTGTCAGGGTGGCACAGGCCTTGAATGTGTTTGATTCCACCAGGTCCTGTGAGGTTGAACTTCGGAGGAGTTTGGATGGGGCTTGTGGCAACAGATAGCACACTTATGGAAAGGTACTAAGGTTTGTTAATAAAAATGAGAGAACTTGATGGGGGGCATGGTACCTGTGGAGGCCCTCCTGCACCAGGAAGCTGCTTTCATCCAGTAGCAGAGATGCACCAAGGACATTTTCTTCAATGGACATAGTCCTGGACTATACAGGCCCACCCACCTACTGTAGGGTAGGGAGTTAGAGGTAGACCTCTGGGTGACACCCTAGGCAAAGTGCTCAGGGAGCCATTGTAGAGGGCACCTTTAAAATTATTGTGTAACTTTTGCTGTTGCTGTACAGTCATCCTTTGCCAGTTCACTTTTTGCGGTCTCACTGTATCACTGATTTTTAAATTGTATATATCTAATTTTGTATCACAGATTTTTTGCTATATTGCATGATTTTGCAGTACATAAGTATTTTTATATATTTATTATTTTAATTATTTTTGCTGTAAAATAAGCATTTTCTAGCTTAAAAAATTGAAAACAATATAAAAAGAGTGTGGGAAACATTAATAACAGTGTGGGAAAGGTTTATAATAGTGTGGGGGTGGGTTTATAAAGCCTTAAAATATATACAAATAATAAAATAAATATATGGTCACTACTTCACGGATTTTCGCTTATCACAGGGGGTTCTGGAACCTAACCCCTACAGTAGATGAGGGACCACTGTAGTTTCTGTTTGTTTCCTGTCCTGTAGATTGTAAAATGAGCAACCCTAAAAGGGTGGAATGTTGGGAAAATGGCCATGTTAGGCTTCCTTGCTGGTTTACCAGCTGCAGGCACTTTGCTTGATTAGTGTGAGAACCTGTGGCAGAGGCACGTGTGCATAGCCTATGTAAGGCTATGGGTACTTGCGCTCGGAGAGATTGGGGATTGCGGATGGCAGATTGTCTGCCCATCATTGTGAAGGACCATTTTTGCTGGTTTTTTTGCCTGAGAAGTGGTTTTCCCTGCCTGGCTGCTCATCTGCCCTTGTGATACTCTGTTAAAGAAAAATGGCCCAATGCTTTCTTGGCTTTGCAGTTTCTCTACCGTCTGCTTGAATCTGATGTGGACCTGTCTGGCCTCAGCCACCAGCATTACAATAGCTAAATGAAATTTTTTTATGTCTTTATTTTTGAAATTTGCTATTTGTTTATTTTATTTTATTTTAGATTTTAATTACTGATTTTTGGAGAAAGAGAGAAAGAGAGGAAGAGTGAGAATGAGGGGGCAGAATCAGGAAGCATCTACTCATAGTAGTGCTTCCTATATGTGCCTTGATCAGGCAAGCCCGGGATTTGAACCAGCAACCTCAGTGTTCCAGGTCGATGCTTTATTCAATGCACCACCACAGGACAGGTTAGTTCTTTGTTTTTTTTTTTTTTTTTTTTTTTTTTTTTTTTTTTTTTAAATGTTTTTTTTTTTTTTTTTTTTTTTTTTTTTTTTTTTTTACTTTATTTATTTTTAGAGAGGAGAGAGACGGAGAGGGAGAGAGAGGAGAGAGAGACAGAGAGAGAGAAGGGGGGAGGAGCTGGAAGCATCAACTCCCATATGTGCCTTGACCAGGCAAGCCCAGGGTTTTGAACCGGCGACCTCAGCATTTCCAAGTCGACGCTTTATCCACTGCGCCACCACAGGTCAGGCAGTTCTTTGTTTTTAACTAAAGCACTGCCTAGGTAATTTTTGTAGAAAAAAGTAAAACACACCTGAGAAGAAAGGAAAATCAAAACCATCTTACTGCCTAGGCCAGGCATGGCCAACATTCAGCCTGTGGGCCAGATCCGGCCCACATAATAAGTTTATGTGGCCCACAATTAAATTTTTAATATTCTCCACTACTTTAAAATCTCAGCTACTCAGAAGAAGAAGCATCTTTGATTATTGGAAATCAAGATATTTAAGAAGATAGTGATACGCAGAAAAGAATTCCACATGTGACTAATCTAGGGTTAACTTCTAATAATTGCTAGAATGGATTTGCGATACTTCTTTATTTTAAAAAAAATTTCCATTATAAAGATTTATAACTTTTGTACTCGTCTGTACTTGATATGAACTGTTTGACGTTTAGTGGCGATATGAAACCCACATTCTTTTAGGCGGAGTTTGCCAGTGCACACCCAAGGTCAAACAATTTGTTATTTTTGTGGTCAAGTGTGCTGAATCAAGTGGCATTGTAGCATAGACAATAGCTGCAGTTGATAACTGAAAATGTGTCCAGGCTGTTTGTAAAACAAAATAATTGTTTTATTTGCGATATAACTCCTTCAAGCTCATTCTATTAAATATTGTTTCAATTGATTGTGATACAGTTTGGATATTTATACGGTATGTAATTATATTTTTGTTAAAATATTGTATATTAAAATTATTTTCATTCACATTTATTCATAAACAAATTACATAATAAAATTTTGTGTACTTAAACGAATCTTTTTTTTTTCTTTTCTGAAGCTGGAAATAGGGAGAGACAGTCAGACAGACTCCCGCATGTGCCCAACCAAGATCCACCCGGCACGCCCACCAGGGGCGACGCTCTGCCCACCAGGGGGCGATGCTCTGCCCCTTCAGGGCGTAGCTCTGCTGCGACCAGAGTCACTCTAGCACCTGGGGCAGAGGCCAAGGAGCCATCCCCAGCGCCCGGGCCATCCTTGCTCCAATGGAGCCTTGGCTGCGGGAGGGGAGGAGAGAGACAGAGAGGAAGGAGGGGGGGTGGAGAAGTAAATGGGTGCTTCTCCTATGTGCCCTGGCCGGGAATCGAACCCGGGTTCCCCGCACACCAGGCTGACGCTCTACCGCTGAGCCAACCAGCCAGGGCTTAAATGAATCACTTTTATATTTAACATTTTTTAATTTTAATATTTCATCCGGCCTGTGAAAAAAGTTTTCTTTCTAATCTGGCGCCGGGGGCAAAAACTGTTGGCCACACCTAGCCTAGGCATAGTTATTGCAAATATGTTAAAGGATATTCTCCCAGATACACATATAAATACAGATAATTTTGTTATTGTTTCAGTTAACAAAATATTTATTTATTTATTTTTAAATTTTAGTGAGAGGAAGGAAGGCAGAGACAGACTCCTGTATGCGCCCAGACTGGGATCCACCTGGCAAACCCAGTAGGGAGTGATGCTCTGCCCATCTGGGGATCTTGCTCTGTTGCAACTGGAGCCATTTTTTTTTAGTGCCTAAGGCAGAGGCCATGGAGCCATCCTCAGTGCCTGGGGCCAGCTCCCTCTAATCTAGGCATGGCTGTAGGAAGAAAGGAGAAGAAAAAGAGAGAAGTGAGAAAGGAAGGATGGATAATCAGATGGATACTTCTCCTGTGTACCCTGACTGGGAATTGAACCCGAGACATCCATAAACTGGGCTGATGCTGTTGTAAGGTACCAAAGGCTACAGAATTAATATTAATATTTTAGGAAGCTTAAAGAACATTTTGTTAATTTGGGCTGTGATACAGGGGGATTTTATAAATGATCTCTGTACTTGTGATTAGCATAAAACCAAGATGGCTGATGACATTGTGTTGTAAATGCAGAAAGAGAAAGGATACTTGGATTCTCTGACCTTTCCCCATACCTATGGGGAAATGGGTGAATAGCTAGCCAGGTATAGGGAGAGAAAAGATTAAATTAAACCTTTTCTTATACTAATGGACCATTTACAGGCATTTGTCCCCATGGAAACTACCTTTCCCCTCCTGAAAGCATGTAGTTAATGTATGTATCTCTGGACAAAGAAATAGCAAATGAACACTAGAAATTATAGGAATGTCTTTTAGTATGTAAAGTGACATTTTTACCATTGTGTTGCTTTGTAAGTTTTAATGTAGAAGCGTTTTTTATGAGTCCTATAGACGGATGTTATAAACTTGCTAATAAATTGTGTCCCATCCCCCTCCTTTCATCCTTTCCCCAAACCTGTATAGGAGAAAACAAAAAGTATAGGCTTACACTGTGATGTCAGGTTATTACCCCACCCATGTATAGTTAATGGTATATAACAACCCCTAGAACAGTGATTTTCAACCTTTTTTTTTTCATGGCACAAACACACACTAATTACTAAGGTCAGTGCCCCTGACTAAATACAACCATTTTCATCTCATGGCACAAATAAATTAGTTACTAAGGAAGAAGAAGTCAGGGCCCCTTTTTCTTTAGTAATTAGTTTATGAGCACGTGAGAAACAAAGGTTGAAAACCACTGCCCTAGAGTATTAATGGGACACATGATTAGGAACTGACCCCGTGTAAGATATATGTGGCCAGCATATTTAATAAATTTCCTCCTTTAATAAAACTTTTCAAAAACTTATTTGGACTATGTGCCCCTATGAACACCCATGGAATTGTGGATTGGGTACTTTACAATAATGCTCTACCACTAAGCCAACTGGCCAGGGTCAACAAAATATTTCAAAGATATTTTTTTTATTGGAAGCCATGGGAGTCTGAAAAGACCAGAGTAACAGGCTTTATTGAAAGGAAAAAAGGAACCCTGCCAGGCACTTCTCCCAGGGAGAAGAGCACCAGTTACAGACTAGGAGCAACTTTTATAGTGTTTTGGAGAGCCTGAGAGGAGACTGAGTCGAAAGTTCTGGTATGTTCCCTTTTATGGTTTTACGGTTTCTGCTTCCTGGAATGCTTCTTGAGAGGTTGATCAGCTTCTTGGAACTCTTCTGCCTCAGGAGGATTGTCCAGTAAGTGAGGGTGAGGTCAGGCAGCCAGGTGGGACAACAAAAGGGCAGTTGTAAGTTCTTGTAAATTCATATATCTATTATTTCTCAACTCTGTGGTATGATGAAAAAGGAAAAGAGGTGGAGGGAAGGAGAGGGTATGGGGTTCAGGAAGGAGGTTTGTCTTGGACCAGCCATCTTCTGGAGCTACTTCCTGCTGTTATCCCTATTGGGGGCCTTCTTCGTGGACCTCTCCTTAGGGCAGTTGGAGTAGGAGTTGTAAAAGCATTTGATTTTAGGTAATCTTGGAGATTTCTCTCATTCGAGCCTGTAGGAACTTGATAAAGAAAGAGGCAAGCATTAAAATTAGGTACAAAATTAGGATGGTCCTATAATTGGTGCTAGCATCGAGAATAAGGGGTTTTCCCACCATTGTTTGGGGTAAGGGTGTATTTATAGGGTTCCAGATTCTTCTGTTTCACGAAGGCAGGTTTCAGGGTTGGTGTGCAAGGTTAAATAGATTTTTCCAATTTTCTGATTGGCGAAAGTCTGTATGCAGTTCTGTAAAAAACTAGTGAACAAACGTAAGAGGCAGGGTCCAAAAGTTAGAAAAATAAATAGGAGAGTGAGTGGACCAATGAAAGGCAATAGTTAAGACACCCAGTTTGTGTGAAACCACTGATTCCATGTATATGAATTTGCTGGGATTCAGAGAGAGAGAGAGAGAGAGAGAGAGAGAGAGTAGAAATAATACAGGGAAGTAGCCAGTCCCCCTGCCCCTAGACCTATTTTTATAGAAATTTTTAAAGCAATAAGAAGAGGAATTACCTGTACAGCTTGTACGGTCTTTAGATTGATGGGTAATGTACTAGAAACTGGAAGAGGCTCATGGGGTGGGATTAGGTTGATATTTGGGGTGAGATAGATTAGGGTACAGGTTTCTGTCCAATTAGTAGAGAGACACATATAGGTATTGGTCCCACACAAGCAGAAAGCCCCTGATTGGTTGATACAGGATGAGAGGTGGATAGAGAATAGAAGGACAAGGGGTCAGTTTTGTTTCTCTGTTTCTGGGCTCCAGATGGTCAGGGTGGGGGAAAGAGTCACCCTTAGCAGCAGTGGGAGTTGTAAGGTTAACGGTGTGTGGACCTGTCCATGTGAAAGTCAGTCCTTGGGTGATGTACTGCTGGAAGCGCCTCTTGGACAGTCTTTGAACAGTTTGCTGAGTAACCTGTAAATCCTGCAAGTACTTAGGGAAAGAGTGGTTACATTTCTACACTTTGTAGCTAGAGTTTAAGTCCTAGTGACTAGTGCTTCTAGCTGGAATTAGCAGCAGGTCCCAGCCTACAATAGGCATGGGGCATTGAGACAAGAGGAATAAAAGAGATACTAGACATTAAATAAAGCAACAAAATCAGATTGTCAATACCCACAGTAAAGATCTTTGAGGGATAAATAAAATTCAAATATTCATGCAAGGCATAGTAGATGGCCTTTGTGTTTATAAGAAATGAGATCAGCTTATTTGCTACTTGGAAGAAATACCTTAGGCTCGTGAAGGATGTCCTTGGGGCTTCAGTGGCAATTCCTAACATGCTGGACAAGGTCAGGTCACAGGTAGCTGGAGCAGGGCTAGAAGAGACTGAACCCTCCCTCTATGGAGCAAGGGGGCAGCTTACCTTCTCGTGTCCCTCTTTTCACAGCATAGATGTGTCAACTGGTGGGGCTGGGAAGCCTGGCAGGCTTCAGTTCAATGACCTTTCTTTCCACTCCAAAGCAGGGCCCTGATGGAATTCTATGAAGCCCTTTAGTGTGCTAGAGCCTTTAAGAGCATATGCCAAAAGCTGGTATTTCCTGACTTCTTTTGGGCCTTATTTGCCTTTTTTGTTACTTCCTTGGCCATTATAGACCTTAAAAGCCATGCTCAGAAGATCTCACTGAGGGGCTTGACTAAGAGAGCAAAATTGGGAATCCAGTGTCTAAAGAAGCCTATTAGACTGAGGAAAGAAAGGATTTGATTTGCGGTGGTATGTGGTTGGAGACTGCAGAAGGTCTGAGTTTGATCTAGGGTGAGACCTCAGGTGGTGGGGGTTAAGGTGATGCCCAGATAGACTATGGACTAAGAATGAAGTTGAGCCATAGCAGAGAAGACACAATATTCCTTCATGGCAAGAAAGTTAAGAAGGGTGGCTGTGTCTCTTTGAGGCAGGCAGGGAGGGGCTGCAGAGGAGTAGGCTATTTACATATTGCAAGAGAGTACTAGTTTTGAGATTTCATGCTGTTAAATCCTGAGCTAGTGCCTGCCCAAACAGGTGTGGGCTGTTTTTGAACCCCTGGGGTAAGACAGTTCATGTAAGTTACTGGGCTGCATTAGTGTCTGGGTCAGTCCAGGTGAATGCAAACAGAAAGTAAGAGTCAGGGTGTAGAGCAGGGGTCTCAAACTCAACTCAGCATGTGGGCCGCAGAGCAAGATCACAGCCGTTTGGTGGGCCGCACTAGGTCTACAAAAGGCAACTGTTACGCAACACTTTTCTCACTGTAGTTGAAAACAAAAAAAAGTCAGTACAACAAGCACAATCATACATGCAGTTTACTCAGTGTCACAAAACGACCAGAAACTGTAGTTCGCATCACAACTGCTGTTAACTAAGCTAATATCTAGCTAGGATGCTAGAGAAATGAAAAATGCAAGTAGTTCCCCTAGGCTTACTTAATTTTATCCAAAATATTTTGAACTTCGTGGATTAGTCTGCGGGCCACACAAAATTGTTCGGTGGGCCACATGCGGCCTGTGGGCTGTGAGTTTGAGACCCCTGGTGTAGAGGAATGATGAAGGCATTCTTGAGGTCTAGGACCGTGAAGTGAGTGGTGTTTGAGGGAATGTGTGACAGTAACCTGTAGAGATTAGGGACTACTGGATGGAGGTGAACTACTGCCTCATTGATTAGGTGTAAGGCTGTACAAGGTGATAAACCCCTGAAGGTTTTCGAATAGGAAGAGTGAGGATATTGCAGGGAGAGTCCATGGGGATGAGTAAGCCTTGATTTAAGAGGTGGGTAATTATTGGTTTAAGGCTTTAGAAACAGATACAGTTACACATTAAACGATTTTACATATAAATTATAAATTATGAAATTTAAATGAGCGTGCTTTACTTGTTTCAATTAAAGTTATACTAGAGGTATTTTCTGACAAAGAAACAAAACAAATTATTCACTCACATAGCTCAATAGACAACTCTGCCTTTTTAAGCTTTTTGAGTTGGCAGGGAGTTGTCAGCATGGAGGAGAGGAAGAGAGAAAGCAGACGGATGGACAGCATGAGCAGCTGGATGGAAAGGAGGAAGGTCAGAATCTGAAGAAGGAAGAGGAGGAGTAGGTGGCACCATGTGGTCAGAGGAGTCAAAAAGATTAGAGCCTGTAAGGAGAAGGGAGGGGCCCTAGCCAGCAGGGGAGGAGAAAGAGAGACTGGTATTTGCAGGTGAATGAGAAACAGGATTCTGTGAAGGGAGGAAGCTTTCTGGAGGGAAGAGACTCGAGTGGAAAAGATTTGCAGAGGGACCAGAGAGGGGTTCAAGAGAGGGGTGCCCCCAGGGGTCAGGCAGGAGGGAGAGAGAATTTGGAGTCTGCAAAGAAGGAAAGATTAGGAGTGGAGGTTTTAGGTGAGGTTCTTTGGCCAAAAATGGCCTGCGTATAGAACAAGCAGCACAGAAATTAAGGACAGGAGCAAAGGGAGAAGAAAGCCTGCACGTAAGGAATCTCTGATGCCTTCCCTATCCAGTGGCAGAAATTCTCAAGATCTCTTAGGATATTGTAATCAAATGTCCTGTTTTCAGGCCAATGAGAGTCATTGTTTAATTTATATTGTGGCCACGCTGTGTTACAGAAGAAAATGAGTTTTTTTGGCTTAAGATCAGAGAGGCTCAACTTAGTGAGGTTTTTTATGAGACATCCTAGAAGGGTCTGGTTGGAAGGCTTAGACTCTGAGGAGCCCATAGTGGAGACAGGTGAGCAAGAAGGGGCATCCCCGCCTTTTGTCACTGTCCCAAGAGGAGAAAATCTCTGTGTGGGGGAGCCATCCATGATAGAGGTTGTCACCACCTGTCAGGGAGCTCCGAGAGAGAGTGAGTGGAGAGGTTTGGCTAGGTACCTAATCTTTCATGCAGTTCCACTGAGACTGAAAGTCATACTCCTCAAAACATGAGGCATGCCAGAAAACACTGTCCAATAAGAGAAACTTTTGTGGAAAAGAGAAGCCGACCAGGGAAGGGGAAGGGAGAAACTCCTTACCTTCTGGTCTGGCAGGGGTTCAGGACAGGGTTAGACTGCCGGCCAATCAACCTACAATTACATGTCCAAACAGAATCAGGGAGTAAGCCCGGGATGAGCTGCTGCTGCCCATTGCTTCCTAGTTTGTAAGTTTGGATGATAAAGAGGGATCGTCCAGGCAGTTAGTACCAGGTCCCAGGTTTCGGTACCAAATGTTGGAATCCATGGGAGTCTGAAAAGACCAGAGTAACATGCTTTATTAAAAGGAAGAAAGGAACCCTGCCAGGCACTTCTCCCAGGGAGAAGAGCACCAGTTTCAGACTAGGGGTGAATTTTATAGTGTTTGTAGAGCCTGAGGGGGTACTGAGTCAAAAGTTCTGGTATGTTCCCTTTTACGGTTTTATAGTTTCTGCCTCCTGGAACACTTCTCCTTGAGAGATTGATCAGCTTTTCTGGAACTCTTCTGCCTCAGGGGCAATTATCCAGTAAGTAAAGATGAGGTCAGACAGCCAGGTGTAACAACCAAAGGGCAGTTGGAATTTCTAGTAAATTCATGTATCTATCACTTGTTATAGTTTTGCTTCCATGTTGCTTGTGAGGCCATCTTGGAAAGTTGAGAGAAAAAGAAAACTATACTGTTCTAAAGTATTGCACCTCAGATTCTGAAAGGCACTGTATCTCACTTCATCAAGTCCACGTAGAGACATCCAGTCCAGATAAATTTTTAAGAGTTTTATTAAAGGAGGAGATTTATTAATATGCCAGCCACATATGGCTGACACAGGGCATCAGGCCCAAATCGTGCAGTCCCAAAAATAGTTCAGGGGCTGCTTATATACCCTTGATCACATGTGGGCGGGGGAGAGCATGACATTATGGCACAATTATTAACAAGATTATAACATTTGTGTAGGGGATACACAAAAACATTAAGACTCTCAAGGTAACACAATCAAAGACATTTACAAATCTTTCAGGGTTCCTCTTCCTCACTAGCCTAGAGGCATTTTACTCTCAAGATTCCAGGAAAGGGAGGAACTACAATCAATGCAAGGTGGTATGTAAATTCTGCCTCCTATTGAAAGAGAAGAAGTTTCTCAGTTAACTTTGATCCTTTCAGAGAACTTAAAACCAATGACCCTAGTCATCCTTGTAAGTCAGGAGACTTCTACATTCCTTTTCCTCCATTTTCCAAAGAAAGGACAGGAAAGCTTGACCTTTTCTCCCAGAATATTAATATTAATTTGCAGCTTTTTGGTACCTTACAACATGCCTCACTGCTTTATGTCCTAAGTCAAATCCCTGACTTAATTTACTGATGAGCATGAGGCTGTTGTCTAGGAATATTAACTTATAACATGTAACAGATATTTACCAAACAACATTAATAGTTCACTAAAGAAACAATGTTGGTCAAATAAGTTTGTAAATATGATATATATGTTTGCTCACTTGTGACTTATATTGGGTGTGGGGGACAGGCTATAAGCAGGCCAGGTCGTTGTAGCCTGGGGTTTGGTTTTGGGACTAAGCTTTTCCCCACATCCTTGACTGATTGTATGATCTGGGTGGTGCACTCTCATGAGGAATCCAATTATGCCTTGGATAAGTGACTTTGTATTGGAGACTTCCTTGTTTGTATATTGGATTAAGGAATTTTGGTTTTCTACACTATAAAGTGGGACAGACCAGGAGCTTGGACACAGAGTTCCTGCTATCACAATTGCAGGGGCTTCCCTGATCCCTTGCCCTTCATGGGAAGAGCTGGTTTTCTGCTTTTCCCTTGTCTTCTTTTGTGGTTTGCCTGTGTTGGTGAGACACCAATAAATAGGATGGCCCCTCATCCTCTGACTCCGCCATTTCTTTATCGTCTGCCCGAATCCAATGGGAACCTGCATGTGAATGGCCACGATGGCAGCTCCTGGCCTTACAAACAAATATCACTGATTGATTTCCTATAAACTGCACAAACCTTTTGCAACTTATATAAAACTAATTGGCCTTTATAACAATTTACTTTTAGTCAGAACTCTTAATTTTAAAACTTTTAATCTTTAGTGACTATTAAGTTGGCTTTCTTTTTACCCTAGTTTTCCCTTTCCCCAAAGTTGGATTAAAGTGGAGTCCTTAGTAAGTTTCTTCATACATTCGCCATACGTAAACCAACCAGCTTCTGGTTTGTGGTTGGAGTAAGGCACGCCAATTTTCTACCTTAGCAGCAATGGGAGTGGTCAGGATCACAGTGTGTGGACCCATCCACATGACAATCAGTCCTTGGGTGATGTACTGGATCTCTTGGTAATGTTGGAAGCATCTCTCAGATAGTCCTTTGAACAGTTTGCTGAGTAATCTGTAAATTCCGCAAGTACTTAAAGAGTGGGTGGTTATGTTTCTTTTACTATTTGATTCATGCATTTTATTTGCCCTGAATCTTTTGGTGCCTGTGGGCACAATGTAACTTCAAATTAGTTTCTAATTAATATTGTGTTCCTTTCCTACTGGCTTTGAGACAGTGGATACAAATGCAGGTCCAATACTATAATGGGCAAGCTAAACCTGGAAAGAACCATATATAGCAATTTCCTAACAATTGTCAATTATTTTATTAAAGTCTACTTCTAAATGTTTACCTGGGAAAGCCTTTTTCTGTTGGTAAAATTTTTTTTCTAATTGGTTTTGAATAAACCTTTGGCAATAAGGGTCCCAAAACCCCACTGGCTTTGGGTGGCATCTTTCTATCTTTAAATTTTTATGTCCCAATTTTGAGGCAGACTGTAAAAATATAAAATAAACAATAAAATTCAAATAGCCAATGTTAACAAATACTGTAACAAGCATCTTAATACAATAAAATGAATAAAGCCTATTAGATTATGAAACAAAGTTCTAACTAATACAACAGGATTTAGAATAAAATTCTTACAGTCTCAAATGTTCTTAACATGTTAACGTAATTTCACTAAATCTGTGTTGACACTATCACTGCTTTATATTATTTGCAAATGTAACCCAATTCCCATTTCAGCCTGAGAATTGTCCCAAAGAGCAGGAGTCACACATATTCAGGAAAAGTCCATAAGACACTGAAGTTGTGGTCATATTTTTACACTTTGCCACTAGAATCTAAGTCCTAATAATCATTGCTTTTAATTGGAATTAGGAGCAGGTCTCAGCCTACAATAGGCATGGGGCATTGAGACAAGAGGAATAAAGGAGACTATACATTAAATAAAGCAACAGAAAATCAGAATGTCATTACCCCAAGTAGAGACCTTCGAGGGATAAATAAAACTTAAATGTTCATGCAAGGCATAGTAAATGACCCTCGTGCTTATAAGACATGAGATCAGTTTACACCTTAGGCTCCTAAATGGTGTCGTGAGATGAGGCCAACGACCTTAGGCACCTTTTAGCCTTCAGTGGCAGGTCCCAGCAAGCTGGGCAAGGTCAGGTCACAGGTAGCTAGAGCAGGGTTGGAAGAGACTAAACCCTCCCTCCATGGAGCAAGGGGCAGCTTACTTTCTCATGTCCCTTTTTCCACAGCAAAGACGTGTCCCCTGATGGGGCCGAGAAGCCTGGCAGGCTTCAGCTTAATGAGCTTTCTTTCCACTCTTGAAGCAGTGCCCTGATGAAATCCTATGAAGCCCTTTTAGGGTGCTGGAGCCTTTAGGAGTATATGCCAAAAGCAGGTATTTTCCTGATCTTTTGGTGCTCTACTTGCCTTTTCTGTCTCCTTTCTTGGTCATTATAAACCTTTAAAGCCATGCTCAGAAGATCTCACTGAGGGGATTGAGGGCCCTTTTCTGTCTATATAAACTCTTGGAAAAAGACAAAAGCTTTTATTAGCTGGATTAAATAAGAAAAACAGGTTTTTTGTGCCTCCTTTAGAATTCCAGAGTCTCTTTGTTGCTGAATAATTCAGTACATTAGCATTCAAAAATTTATTTATTTATTTTTTTTACTGAGAGTCAGAAAGAGGGATAGATAGGGACAGACAGAACAGGAATGGAGAGAGATGAGAAGCATCAATCATTAGTTTTTTCATTTCGACACCTTAGTTGTTCATTGATTGCTTTTTCATATGTGCCTTGACTGGGGGCTACAGCAGACCGAGTAACCCCTTGCTCAAGCCAGTGACCTTGGGTCCAAGCTGGTGAGCTTTGCTCAAACCAGATGAGCCCGCACTCAAGCTGGTAACCTCGGGGTCTCAAACCTGGGTCCTCCACATCCCAGTCCCACGTTCTAGTCACTGCACCACCACCTGGTCAGGCCAAAAAAAATTTTAACAAAGAGCATGATAAAGATAGATTTGTAGGAGTTCTAGGATACAACTCCTTTTCTTATATTACTTAGCAGTGAACAATATTGTTTCAACATGATAATAAACTAAACATTACATAAAAAGACATTATTAATAATTTCTAATATTTAAACTAAGATTCTGATATCACAGGGCTATAAAACAGCAGATAAAAGAATTAACTGAAGCCTTTGAAATAACATATACATTTTAACATGGAAAATACTTTTTATACAATAACGGATTTTTGGTACAAACTACCCAGCTGGCAAAGAGATATTAACTTCCTTTTGACCCTCAGTAATTTACACTATTATGTCAGCATGAGAGGCAGGATGGCTGGGATTCTTGCAGCAGGCTCCGGGAGCTGTGAGAAGAGAAAAGCCTGTCGCTTTTACTTTTTTTTTTTTTAATCGTTTGTCCTGTAACCAAGCTCCTTGGCAAGATAATGGGGCTTTTCCCAAGCAGGACTTGAATCAATCTGCCACCTGCAAACTAACTGCCTTGCATTGAGCAGCTAATTAAAATACAAATTTTTACAAAATTACTTTCCCAATAGTGGGTTGCTTTAGCCTATATGAGGTTTCGTTTTTAATTTCCCGTAATTCCCTTCTATAACTTCCTATACACCAGTGGAGGGAAATAAACCATTAATCCCAATCTATGGAGGGCTCATGGACCCCTATGTCCTAGGGAGGGGAAGGGAAGAGGCAGCTGGAGGGCCTGTCTCTGATAATCCCATTCCCTATAATCCTGTTACTCATGATCTCAGCACTCCTTCCGACTGTCCTGATAATCCTATTTCCTATAATCCTGTTACTCATGATCCCGGAGATACGATTACAGTTGGTCAGATAAATATAATCCTTTAAATAAAATCATCACACGTTGGCAGTCTACTGGATGGATACCTGCACAGCTGACTTATCAGGATGAATCAACCACAGGTATCAAACAAAGCTTTGGCAGCTAATTGCAGCTGCTGCACCAGCATATATGGTTAGGCCTCACCCTTATCCCGTTCAGGATATTTTTGTTCAGGCTTGTGTACAGGCTCCTTATGTGCTCTTGATTGCTACTATGAACAGTAATCTTTCTGTTAGCAATTATAATTCTATGTTTAGCATTTCCTGTTCTCGCTGTGTTTTTTTTGTTTGTTTTTTTTTCATTTTTCTGAAGCTGGAAACAGGGAGAGACAGTCAGACAGACTCCCGCATGCGCCCGACCAGGATCCACCCGGCACGCCCACCAGGGGCAATGCTCTGCCCACCAGGAGGCGATGCTCTGCCCATCCTGGGCATCGCCATATTGTGACCAGAGCCACTCTAACGCCTGAGGCAGAGGCCACAGAGCCATCCCCAGCGCCCGGGCCATCTTTGCTCCAATGGAGCCTTGGCTGCGGGAGGGGAAGAGAGAGACAGAGAGGAAAGCGCGGCGGAGGGGTGGAGAAGCAAATGGGTGCTTCTCCTATGTGCCCTGGCCGGGAATCGAACCCGGGTCCTCCGCACGCTAGGCCGACGCTCTACCGCTGAGCTAACCGGCCAGGGCCTCTCGCTGTGTTTTAACAAACTGTCTATCTTATGACACCAAAGCTCAAGTCATGTTTATTTTGCAGCAGCCACCTTATGTGATGTTACCTGTTAATCTGTCTCAGCCTTGGTATGATGACCCAGGGTTGCATGCACTACTACAAGCTGCTTCTGAAGCGCTTGCTCGCTATCGAGGAAAGCGATCTATTGCAGAATTAATTTTAGGAATTACTGCTCTTATTGCTATTATAGGATCTGTAGCTGCTTCCACCACTGCTTTAGCTCAATCAGTTCACACTGCAAATTATGTAGATAGTTTATCTCGTAATATATCTCTTGTATTAGCAGTACAGGAGACTCTAGATAGGAAGTTAGAAATGAAAGTGAATGCTTTAGAGGAGGCTTTTATTCACATAGGTAATGAGCTGTTAGCTATGAAGGCTAGGATGACTCTTAGGTGCCATGCAGGATTCAGGTGGATATGTGTGACTCCTTTAGAATACAATCAGTCTATCATAGCATGGAATAATATACAGAATCATTTGTTAGGTGTATGGAATAATAGTGATGTTAGTTTAGATTTGAGGGAATTACATCAGCAGATACAAAACTTAGGACATTCAGGCTCTTTAGTCTCTGCCTCAGAAGTAGCTGATCAATTTGTTGAAAACATTAAAAGTATGTTTTCTATGCATGGCCTGACCTCTTTGGCTACTGATATAGGCATTATAGTAGCTGTGGTAATTATCACTCTTCTTGTCCTTCCAGTCATCTTCCGACTCTTAAACAATGGTCTCAGGGAAACAGCGGTGAAAATACAAAGGCTTTATTTAAATAATAAAAAAGGGGGAGATGTCGGGAGCCTATCTACAACTGCTGGCTGACAAGGTCACAGCAGGAGAAGACCCACAACTGCTGGCTGACAAGGTCACAGCAGAAGAAGATCAAAAACTGCTGATTGACAAAGTCACAGCAGTGAAGACCAATGGCTGCCGGTTGACAAAGTCACCGCAAAGGAAAGGCACAACGATACTTCCCCCTTTGACCTTTTTGAATTAATCTGGCCTTATATCCCCCCTTTTCTGGGTGTGTGCTATCATTTATGGCACAGGGATAATAGTACCGTACTTTCCCTGTAGATTCGTAGTAATGTCTTTGGAAATGAGACAGAGGGTGTGAGTTCCACAGAAAAGCCTGTAAGCCCCTTGAACTGGGCTCATAGACATAAGAGGCTGGCTATGATATCCCTCATAAAGGGTTAAGTTTGTAGGAGAATTTCTTCTTATTAATCATGTTAGAAAGAATAGATTGTGACTTATGAATAGGTAGGAAACAGTAACTATACACAGAGCACCTTTCAGCCTTCACTTAATTCATCACTTTTCCTCCCTAGCCTTTTCATGTGGTAGAGTAAAGAAACTTTCCATTCTTCTTGCATACCTGACCTGCAGGTGGTGGAACACTCTGAGAAAAGTAAAGTTAGAACTTAATTAGTGTATGAATATAGTAAACAAATAAAATTTGACTAGACAATAGTATACTAGACAAGGTAGAGTTATTAATCAGTACTGACCTTTTGGAAGTTTGTACCAATATTGTTATTGCTGATTCAAGTTATTGTATAATTGTACTTTGAATGACTTACCACCTGATTTATAGTTTATAGAAATAAATTAACTGTTACCTAGAAAATGTAACCATAGTGAAACAAAAACAATGACTAATCAATGTATTCTGAATACCATGTGATTGTAACTTAGTGTGTGTGCATAAAAGGAAAGCTAGACCAGCATTTGGCAGAGATGCCTGGCAGTAAATGCTAACTAGAGAATAAAGAGAAAGAAAAGAATTCGGCTCTCTCACTCGATTCGTGCCGACGCTGTCTCTTCCTGTGGGACCCCTGAATTCACCCCGGGGCTGGACCACGGCAAAGGGTGGGAAAGGCTTAGTCCTAAAACCAAGCCCCTGGCTACAAGGATCCTGTCTGCCCGCAGCTCGCCCCCAACACACATTAATATAATCATGCCCATCCCAAGCATAAGGGCAACCAATACCATCACCTGAGCGACGGGCTCCCAAGTGGACAGCATCATCTTTAACAAAGTGAGCATAATATATTTTATCTGCCCAACAAGCACGCTTTACTTATTCCAATTAAAATTATACTAGAGATATTTTCTGACAAAGAGACAAAACAGATTACTCACTCACACAGCTCAATAGAAAAAGGAAGGCCTTCTCAGGTATTCTCCTAGCCACGTTCCTGGAACTTTGGCTTGGGCACCAGAGATCCCCATTCACACACCAATCACTCAGGGGTTTTAGACAAACAATAAAAACAAAGAATGAGATCTCAACAAACACACAGATGTCTCTGGAAGTCTTGGGTTGAGATTAATCAATCCAGGTTAGCTCAGTCTCTACTGATTCAGTGTGATGTGAGACTGACTAATCCTGGACAGATTTAACCTCCATTAGTGTTCCTAGAGATAGACACATTGTCCCCACTTCTATTTCTCTAGAGAACCCAACGTCTCTGAAGGCCCAAGACAGAACTGGTGGACCTGGTTCACTCAGTTCTCACTAATGTCCCTCCAGAGTATGAGCAGATATCCCCTAGAGTCCGAGGCAGGACCTAGAACTCTCCACCAACGTCTCGGTCTTGGAGAGCGTACTGTGAACATACTGACCACATCTGATCTATTTTACCGTATCCCAAAACATAAAGACTATAGAGTAGTTACAAACTAGTTTTGAAAGCCTTACCTTCTCCACCAGGGTTCCACATCCCCAGAGTCACAACTCAGCAAAAAACCCCAAATCCACTCTACCTACTTCTAGTCCCAAACAGAAAAGTGAAAGCAAGAATTCAGAGGAAAGAAAAGATTCAGACACATTTTAGACATTAAACAAAGGACTTACACACACACACACACACACACACACACACACACACACGAGCGCGCTTTCATAGATGAGGGAAAGGCTTCCCCTCATGGCCTCTTAGGTATAATGCAGGCTGTGTCCTGCAAGGACTTTAGACTTTAAACCCAGGAATTTTTTTTTAGACAAAAGTAAGGAGAACAAAGAAGAATGAGATCTCAATAATTACAAAGGTGTTTTAACTCAGGTTTTTCTTTGAGAGCATAACACAACTAGCTACCTCGGGAAGTACAGGGTCTCTACTCAGTTCCCTTTAATTATCTTTCTCAAGTGCGATAGAAGCTGATGGACCTGGTCACTTCAGCTCCTACTAATCGTGTTTCTAGAGTACAACTAAATGCATCCCAAAAGAGATTCCACAGTGGGACTAGTTTCAACTCAGTAATGCTGGAAAGTTGGCTTTACCTACATACTTCTGAAGTTACAGCTCAGCAATGCAGACAATCTGCTTTACCTACACACCTCTGCAGTTACAACTCAGTAAAAGCAATGGCTTTGCTTTACCTACAAAATTCCAGAGTTACAACTCAGCAAAACAAAAGATCTACCTCACCTACAATTTTCAGAGTTTCAGCTCAGCAAAGCAGCTTTGAAGGTCCTACTTACATCACTGAAGTCACACATCTCTGGAGTCACAACTCAGCAAGGTCCCCAAATTACCTACATTCTAGTCTCAAACAAATTTGACCAGTACCAGTCTCAGACAGAAAAGTGAAAGCAAGAGTTCAGAGGAAAGCCAGAAAATTCATTCAGTAAAGCAAAAAGAGGTGCTTTACGTACCTCCTTGATTTTTCTGCCAAATTGTCCAAATTGTTGAATTTGGGAACCGGGGGTGTCTACCAGAGAACTGTCCGAACCCCATAGGAAAACCAGGAACCCTGGAACATTTCAAGTGACTCCTTTCCTTGGGATTCAAGTGGGGCTGGGCAGCTCCCCAGAGAGTCCGTCCGATTCTGGGTGTTTCTAGCTGGTGACATGAAACACTGGATCCCAGATGAGCCCCCAAATGTTATAAAGTACTGCACCCAGATTCTGAAAGGCACTGTACCTCACTTCATCGAGTCCACGTAGAGACACCCAGTCCAGATAAATTTTTAAAAGTTTTATTAAAGGAGGAGGAGATTTATTAATATGCTGGCTGCATATGGCTGACACGGGGCATCAGGCCCAAATCGTGCAGTCCCAAAAATAGTTCAGGGGTTGCTTATATACCCTTGATCACATGTGGGTGGGGGAGAGCATAATATTATGGCACAATTATTAACAAGATTATAACATTTGTCTAGGGAAGGGATAGTCAACCTTTTTATACCTACCGCCCACTTTTGTATCTCTGTTAGTAGTAAAATTTTCTAACCGCCCACCGGTTCCACAGTAATGGTGATTTATAAAGTAGGGAAGTAACTTTTTAAAATTTATAAAGCAGAGTTACAGCAAGTTAAAGCATATAATAATAATTACTTACTAAGTATTGATACTTCATGTTGGATTTTCGCTAAGTTTGGCAGAATAAATCATTCTAAAACAACTTACTATAGTTAAATCTATCTTTTTATTTATACTTTGGTTGCTCCGCTATCACCCACCATGAAAGCTGGAAGTCCACTAGTGAGCAGTAGGGACCAGGTTGACTACCACTGACCTAGGGGATTTACAGAAACATTAGGACTCTCAAGGTAACACAATCAAAGACATTTACAAATCTTTCAGGGTTCCTCTTCCTCACTAGCCTAGAGGTATTTTACTCTCAAGATTCCAGGAAAGGGCCCTGGCCGGTTGGCTCAGCGGTAGAGCGTCAGCCTAGCGTGTGGAGGACCCGGGTTCAATTCCCGGCCAGGGCACACAGGAGAAGCGCCCATTTGCTTCTCCACCCCTCCACTGCGCTTTCCTCTCTGTCTCTCCCTTCCCCTCCTGCAGCCAAGGCTCCATTGGAGCAAAGATGGCCCGGGCGCTGGGGATGGCTCTGTGGCCTCTGCCTCAGGCGCTAGAGTGGCTCTGGTCGCAACATGGCGATGCCCAGGATGGGCAGAGCATCGCCCCCTGGTGGGCAGAGCGTCGCCCCATGGTGGGCGTGCCGGGTGGATCCCGGTCGGGCGCATGCGGGAGTCTGTCTGACTGTCTCTCCCCGTTTCCAGCTTCAGAAAAATGAAAAAAAAAAAAAAAAAGATTCCAGGAAAGGGAGGAACTACAATCAATGCAAGGTGGTATGTAAATTATGCCTCCTATTGAAAGAGAAGAAGTTTCTCAGTTAACTTTAATCCTTTCAGAGAACTTAAAACCAAATATCCCTAGTCGTCCTTGTAAGTCAGGAGACTTCTACATTCCTTTTCCTCCATTTTCCAAGGAAAGGTCAGGAAAGCCTGACCTTTTCTTCCTAGAATATCAATATTAATTTGCAGCTTTTTGATACCTTACAACAGTGCTTCTGTTTTTATATAAAACTTTTATACTTTACAAAGTTGTTTTTATACCTTTTTAAAATTTTAATTTTGAGAGTACATCTATTAAAGATAGGGACAGTGAAACAAGGAAGGGCCTAAGATAGAAGAAGCAACAGGAGATCCCAGGTGGGGCTCTGCTTTGGTTCTCTGGAAATGCTATGGGAAAGAAATGAGCCTAGGTGGGGGTGGCTGTCAGCTCACTGGAAAGTCAGAGAACAGGAGCCTTGGAGACAGGATCAGGGGTTAGCTGAAGCTGTCCACTGCTCCCCTGGGTGCAAGTTTCACCCAGGGAGCTTAGGGATTGTAAAGCCAGGAGCCACGGCCAGGGCCACCATCACAGCAGCCTGGCCCATGCAGGTTCGCATTGGATTCGGACAGTCGGTAAAGAAACAACGGAACCACAAACTGGTGGGCCATAGTCTTTAATCCTAGCTTGCACCCGGCGGGCAAGTAAAAACACACACTGGGCTCCAAAAGCCAATCACATTCAGTGCTCACAAGGCCACTGACTTATCCGAGTTTCCTAGAATCAAAGGTTTCTAGCTCACCAGCCTTATTCTCCTCAGTTCCCCATCTCCTTCCTTATCCCAGATACAAACTCTGTACAAACTGGCATCTCACTCAGCACTCCGCCATCTTGGCTGCTTTTCCTGGCCTCCTCCACATGGCCTCCTTCCGCTGCTGGCTCTACTCTCTCTGCTCTCTCATGCTAACCTCAGGAACCAAGAGCGCAAACTCCCGTTCTGCCCCCACTTTATACTGTAGCTTCACAACCTCTAATCCAATATACAAAGTAGGGAAGTCCCTAATACAAAGTCACTTCTCTGAGGCATGATTGGATTGTACCACCTCACATCAAAAAGGGTGGGAAAGGCTTAATCCCAAAACCAAGCCCCAGGCTACAAGGATTCTCAACACACATTAATATCACCTGGGTGACGGCCTCACGTGGGCAGCGACATTTTTAACAAAGTGAGCATAATACATTTTATCTGCCCAACAGGGATGTACACCTGTTGGGGAAGGGAAAGATGTGGCATGCTCCTGGGAGGGAGAACCTGTTTTTACATGTTCTCTTATTTCCCAGGTAGCACAGTGTAAAGCCAGTAGCCAGGGCCACCATCACAGCTGCTTGGCCCATGCAGGTTCGCATAGGATTTGGACAGACAGTAATGAAACAATAGAACCAAGAACTGGTGGGCCATTACCTTTAATTCTAGCTTGCATCCAGCGGGCAAGAAATACACACAGTGGGAAAACACTTCTGTTGGTCAAATGAGTTTGTAAATATGATATATGTGTTTGCTCGCTTGTGGTTTGTGTTGGGTATGGGGGACGGACTGTGGACAGGCAGGGTCGTTGTAGCCTAGGGTTTGCTTTTGAGACTGGGCTTTTCCCCACACCCTTGACTGATTGTATGATCTGGGTGGTGCGCTCTCATGAGGAATCCAATTATGCCTCGGATAAGTGGCTTTGTATCAGCGACTTCCTTGTTTGTATATTGGATTAGGGGTTTTTGGTTTTCTACACTATAAAGTGGGACAGACCAGGAGCTGGCACACACAGTTCCTGCTATCACAATTGCAGGGGCTTCCCTGATCCCTTGCCCTTCATGGGAAGAGCTGGTTTTCTGCTTTTCCCTTGTCTTCTTTTGTGGTTTGCCTGTGTTGGTGAGACACCAATAAATAGGATGGCCCACCATCCTCCAACTCCGCCATTTCTTTATCGTCTGCCCGAATCCAATGGGAACCTGCATGTGAATGGCCATGATGGCGGTTCCTGGCCTTACAACTTCCCTTTCCATTCAGGGCTCCCAAAGCCAGTGACTTATCCGAGTTTCCTAGAATCAAAGGTTTCTAGCTCACTAGCCTTATTCACCTCTGTTCCCCATCTCCTTCTCTCTGCACAAACTGGCTTCTCCTTCAGCACTCCTCCATCTTGGCTGCCTCTCCTGGCCTCCTTCACGTGGCCTTTCTTTGCTCTCCTCTCTCTGCTCTCCTATAGCATGGGCTCCTCCCCGGAAACAACGTGATCTCTCTTCCTTTTCAAACTTTTTGGTGTGAAAGCCCTCCCCCAACACATATTAACATAATCATGCCCATTCCAGGCAGGAAGGGCAACTAATATCATCACCTGGTAGACGGGCTTCCACATGGGCAGCACCATCTTTAACAAAGTGAGCATAATATATTTTATCTGTCCAACATACTGTGTCTAGCATATAGAAAACATCAATAAAACGGGTTAGATAGGCATCATCATCATTATTTTACAGGCTTCACAGGCTGCCTCTGTCACCTTGGTAAATAAAATCCATTGTGATTTAGGTAGCATTTTGCATAAATCCATCTAATTTGAGCTTTGAAACTGCTCTGCAACTAGGCAGAATTTTAGTCCCATTGAAGAGAGAAAATTGAGGCTCAGTGTTCAGGGTTAGGCAGTCAGTGAGTGGGGAGCTTGACCTTGAATTCTAACCTGCAACACTTTTCATTGCTTCCTATAAGGCCAGCGGCAGTCACCATGGCCATGCTCCTGAAAGTTCACATTGGATTCAGGCAGATGGTAAAGGAACTGTGGAGCTAGAAAATGTTGGGCATTCCATTTATTAAAGTCTTCATTAAAGTCTCATAATGGCGACGATCAGGCACGCCAAGAAGATCGCTTCCCTTTTTCTCTTTGGACTCAAAGCAAAAACAGGCCCCCACCCACCTCAGCACTCCTTCCCTCTCCCTTGACTCTCCAGCCAGAACAGGCTGGGGGATAAACTCCTCCTCCAGCAAAGGATAGCAAACAATGGCCCCTCCACTTGGAGGCAGGCAATCTGCAATT